>NC_041397.2:199210630-199340630 GCF_900747795.2 Erpetoichthys calabaricus
TTATACACAGCCCTGCTGGATACCTTGGGGGCCACCAGGCGTCGCTGTAAGGGGGCTCGTAGGCTCGCATGTGCCCTATAACCCGGGAGTACGTCACGGTCACGTGACAGGAAGAAACGACGTGCTCCCGGGTTGAAGAAAAGGACTGTTTACCCTGACCCGGAAGGGAAAAGGAACTGTGGACTGTTGAACGGGAACACCTCCGGGTCAGGGTGTATAAAAGGACTCTGGGAAGCCCAGTACACTGAGCTGAGCTGGGAGGAAGGGTGGCAAAGTGTCTGGGAGTGTGGAGGATTGATTATTGATTGTTTATTGCTTTATTATTGAGTATTGTGGAGAGGTGGGTGCTTTGTGCACGTTATTGTCCTAATAAATATTTATATTTGGACTTTTACCTGGTGTCTGGAGTCGAGTCTGAGGGTTCAAGGGGTCACGGAGACCTCTATCTATCACAGTTGGCGTAGTCGGCAGGATTCTCTGTCCGTCAATTTTGGCAGAGGACCTGAATTTAAATAAATTTTACTGTGGGCAGAGAACCCTAAGAGGACAACGTCCAGACACGCAGCAACATCGCCTGAATCTACCTTTACCAGGTCCGTTATGGGGAAGAAGAGAGGTAAGCAGAGGAGCAGCGCCAGCGGAGAAGCTCTTCTCATAATGGCCGACGCTCGGGAGGAGCGTAGGAGCGACCATACGAAGCAGGAGAAGCCTACGGAGGAAGACTGCATCGAGGTATGTGCCGGGGAAATAATTTTGAATTAACTCACTTTGTACCTTGCACATACCTCGGGAAGAATCATCCGGAGGCTCTGCGGGATGCAGACAAGACTCCTGTAAACGGTGGCAAGCTCTCGCTCGAGCCGGTGAGAGAGATGACTGACTTCCGCATGTCGGCAGCCGACAAGGGACACGTGACCCAACCCGAAGCGTTCTGGGAAGGAGGTGGTCCACGTCCCGCTGTTTGCTCCTTCTCCGAAGAAAAAACGGACTTGGACTTTCCAAAAGGGAAGGGGGAGGCGAGCGAAGCACCGCTCAACCCGCAAGAAGGTAAAGAGGGCCGGGATGTAGCTGATCGATCTGTCGACAAATTAATAAAGACGGACGGCAGTTTGCCAAAGAAGGCAACCCAGCCCTCGGACAAAGAAAACTCCAAATCCCAGAAGCCTCCGCGAATCCCGTCAGAGCACGTGCCGACAGCGGACGTGCTCATTGGCTCCCGGCTGGCAGGTAAGGCGAATGCGGAAGTGATCCTGCCTCCGGCCGAATTAAATAACTTTATAGACGTGCGGGAGCTCAAAAAATTGATCGAGCCCGTACGAAGTATTTTCCAGGTGCTGAATGAAATCAAGAGGATCGTCGGAGACCTGGGAGCGACGGCCGAAGCGCCGGTAAAGAAGGTGGATGACTATCTACGGTGACTAGGACGTGAGCGTTCCGTCTTATATGATTTGGCGGTACAGGTTAGTAAAGACGGTACCGTATATAATAATATAGGGACGCAGTGTGAAACGGACCGGTGTTTAATAAGTACCGGGTGCCAAAGCACTGCGTGCCCTACAAGGGATTGTGGTGTGATGACCGAAGGGGCGGAGGAAGCGCCACTTGAACCAGGGCAGCTGAAAAGTGCTGTCTCTTGGAACAATGTGGGGCTGAAGACGCCGCCTCGGGTTAATTTAAAATCAAAGGGTGTTCAGACAGAAAAAGGGCTCTCTTTTACTAATAGAGAGACCCAAACTGTGGAAAAGCCCCAGATTAAAAAGGAGATCCTAAGAGAGAAACGGGAGTCTCCTGATAAAGTGATAAGGGAGTTGTCATTAGTTACTGGAGGGGCGGAGGAAGTGCCAATCAAACCAGGGCAGCTGGAAAGTGCTGTTACCCGGAGTGATGTGGTGCTAATGACGCCGCCTCCTATAATACATAGGACAACGGGCGTGCAAACAGCAAAGAGGCTCTCTCTTCTCCATAGAGAGCCTCACGCTGTGCACAAGCCCCAGAGAAAGCAGGAGATCCCCGAATTAACACATGGGTCTCCTGACATATTAAAGAAACGGGCAGGGAGCAGCAAAGCGGCTGTTAACCCCTCCTTGGCGGAGGAGAAGGTGGAGCTGACCTAATTCCCGAGATGTTTCAGGTCTCGGGAAGAGAGGCCACCAGGAGGACATCGGCGGTGCTACAACTGTCGGCAACCGGGCCACGTGTGGCGAAGTTGTCCCCGGAGGACAGGGGAGCGGTGGGAAAGAAGATACACCGTTCCCCCAAGGTTCGCCGGGGGATCTAGACAACGTAGCCAAGGTCCGGATGATGCGTTCTCCTGGAGGAGGACGTCCCTCGCAGGGCTGGTAGCTTTGCCCCAGTTGGCTTCGCTAAGGGGGGGGAATTGTGGTGGATTGCCGGCTTCTTTCTCCGGCCCTCACCCCCAGGCCGCCAGGAGGTGCTCTCCCAGCAGCGTGGACATGCCCCGAGTTCCAGCAGGGCCTCATGGACTATGTAGTTTTTATACACAGCCCTGCTGGATACCTTGGGGGCCACCAGGCGTCGCTGTAGGGGGGCTCGTAGGCTCGCATGTGCCCTATAACCCGGGAGTACGCCACGGTCACGTGACAGGAAGAAATGACGTGCTCCCGGGTTGAAGAAAAGGACTGTTTACCCTGACCCGGAAGGGAAAAGGAACTGTGGACTGTTGAACGGGAACACCTCCGGGTCAGGGTGTATAAAAGGACTCTGGGAAGTCCAGTACACTGAGCTGAGCTGGGAGGAAGGGTGGCAAAGTGTCTGGGAGTGTGGAGGATTGATTATTGATTGTTTATTGCTTTATTATTGAGTATTGTGGAGAGGTGGGTGCTTTGTGCACGTTATTGTCCTAATAAATATTTATATTTGGACTTTTACCTGGTGTCTGGAGTCGAGTCTGAGGGTTCAAGGGGTCACGGAGACCTCTATCTATCACAATATATATGTTGATATGTGTATATATATATATGTATATATATGTGGATGTGTATATGTATGTATATATATATATATATATATATATATATGTATATGTAGATATGTATATATATGTATATATGTTTATGTATATATATGTTTACATAACCTCTTTAACACACTACTTCTCCGCTGCGAAGCGCGGGTATTTTGCTAGTATATATATATATATATATATATATATATATATATATATATATATATATATATATGTATTCATGGCATTCATAGTCTGAATCACAATCTGATTGTATGGGTGTTTACCTATAAGGTAACGCTTGTGGTTGGTCAGCAAGTCGGCTAACATCCGCCACGATGCCCTCTTTCAGTTGCGAGAAGCAGATCATAGAATGGTTGAAAATAGTTTTACTGTCAAATAATGCAAAGAGTATGCGACATGTGTTTCGCCCTAATTCTGGGCTCATCAGGCATACACACTCACTGCACCCCCCCTCTCAGAGAATCGAACCTCAGATGTCAGCACTAGAGGCGAAGCCTCTAACGTTGTGCCACGGCATGTGGTTCATTCATTTGACAGCATGTAGATCAGGGTAATTACATTCATGGCATTCGTATACATATATAGAAAGAGAGAAAGAGAGAGAAAAATATTTATAAATAATTTTAAATGGTTTGACTGCATAAGCACTCATAACATTTATAATAAGAGTTGTAATGAAAATCAAAGGGTTTTCTATTTCTCTCTCTCGTGCTATATTCACTTTGTTGTGACAACTCATAATATGCAAGTAAAGAAGCCATCTTCGATTGGAATTCTCATCATTATCTATTATTTGGACTAAAAGAAGAATCACTATACTTGGGTTGTATGATTCTTTGTATCACTTTATACTTGCTGTTAATGGTTTTGATGCAAATAAACATACTTTTAAGTAAAAGCTTAAAAGAGTTGATTCTGTCTGTTATTAACATCGAGTTGAGAGCTACTGCAGGTTGCCATTCATTGTCAAACTGCGGTCCATCAAGGGCACTAGAGGATGCTCTTGTGAACCCCTCAATTGGTGTTAAAGTGGATTAAAGTACAGGGGTTAAAGTAAAGACAGCTCCAATTAACACAGTAGCCTGCTGATAGAGGTCCCCAGGGTTAAATACAAGGGGTAGATCATGAACAGTGATACAGGCAAGAGGTTATAAGTAACAGGTACATAATTAGTATAATATTTCTCCCTATTCCCCACAAAAGAAACCTGAGGTTACTTGGTGCCTTTTGTGTTAAGGTGATGTCACAATACGCAAATTCCAGTACTGGGGTATGTCAGACTGGCCAATTGAAAGACAATCTACCAGCACAGTTATGCACACCCATTTTTGTGACAGCTAATAACATGCTACCTGTAGGAAACTTGTGGTGTACAAAGGGTTTTTTCTTCTCTCCATTCCATTGTGGTATGTAAAACACAAGAAGTCGGACAGACAAACTTATATTTGCAAAGTCAAAAATACCCATGTTCCTTATTCTTCATCACTACATTAAACTTTTTATACTTCCGGATGAGCAATTGTTGGTTGTTAGCTCTCACGCACCCAGAGCCCACCAGTACAAATAAGGCCAAAATTAAACCTGTTTGATTTTATCGGAGGAAGTTGCACACTAGATGGAGCGAGTCATTGGGCACATCACATTATACGAGAGACCTCACGGGAGTGCATGGTTGACTGCCTCCGACTCTCTAAATTATGCAAATGAAGGCTACGACTGAAAAAAATTGCTGAAAAATCTTGTTATGTAACCAGCCCGGATCTAGACTGCTAGGGTTGGGAGGGCAATAAGAAATTCTGTGTGGGCACATTTTCACACACTTGACTATACAACAGTGTAACAAGTACCGGCTTGTTACCAAAGAGTGGGGCACATGGATAAAATTATTTTTAATGTTTTACTTTAATATTTTAACTCTGCATTATACTTTCATAGTCATCACTCCGATCAGTAAAGATGTAGTATTATTATTACTATTATTATTTGTGATTTCTCTAAGGTGTTTTAGATAGATAGATAGATAGATAGATAGATAGATAGATAGATAGATAGATAGATAGATAGATAGATAGATAGATAGATAGATAGATAGATAGATAGATAGATAGATAGATAGACACTGCTAATCAAACATGAATTTTGACTTATCTACTGGCAATTGTGGGAGACAAACTCATGAGCTGATAAGAAAATAAGAACAGAACATATAACATCAGAATCAGAATCAGAATCAGCTTTATTGGCCAAGTATATGTACACATACAAGGAATTGGACTCCGGTTTTACCTAGTATTGTCCCTGATGCTGTGAGATTGACTTAAGTGTTCATGAGAGTGATGGCCTAAGGAAAGAAACTGTTCACATGTCTGGTAGTTTTGGCGTACAGTGCTCTGTAGCGCCTACCAGAGGGAAGAAGTTGAAAAAGGTTGTAACCAGGGTGTGATAGGTCTGCAATGATGCTTTCTGCCCGTTTCCTGACTCGAGATCTGTATAAGTCTTGAATGGAGGGCAGATCAACACCAATGATTTTTTCTGCAATCCTGACTGTCCGTTGAAGTCTGTTCCTGTCCTGTTTTGTGGCTGAGCCAAACCAGACTGTGATAGATGAACAGAGAACAGACTGGATTACTGCAGAGTAAAATTGGATGAGCAGCTCCTGAGGCAGGTTGAACTTCCTGAGCTGGCGCAGAAAGTACAACCTCTGCTGGGCCTTTATAACAATTGTGTTTATGTTTAGTTTCCACTTTAGGTCCTGGGAAATTGTGGATCCCAGAAACTTAAAGTTTTCCACAGCAGACACAATGCTGTTGAGTAGTGTGAGAGGGGGCAGCACTGGGGGGCTCCTCCTGAAGTCCACTGTCATCTCCACAGTTTTAAGCTTGTTCAGCTCCAGGTTGTTTTGACCGCACCAGAGGGCCAGCTGTTCGACCTCTCGTCTGTATACAGACTCGTCACTGTCCTTGATGAGGCCAATGACTGTCATATCATCTGCGAACTTCAGGATTTTAACAGACGGGTCTCTTGAGGTGCAGTCATTTGTGTAGAGGGAGAAGAGCAGAGGAGAGAGGACACATCCCTGGGGGGCGCCAGTGCTGACTGTTCGTGTGCTGGATGTGATTTTTCCCAGTCTCACTTGCTGCTTCCTATCTGTCAGGAAGTTTTTGATCCACTGGGAGATGGGAGCTGGTACAGTGAGCCAAGTGAGTTTGGTGTGGAGGACTTCTGGAATGATAGTGTTGAACGCCGAGCTGAAGTCCACAAACAGGATCCTAGCATATGTCCCTGGAGAGTCGAGATGTTGCAGGATGTAGTGCAGTCCCATGTTGATTGCATCATCCACTGACCTGTTTGCTCGGTAAGCAAACTATAGGGGGTCAAGCAGGGGGTCTGTAATGTCCTTCAGGTAGGTCAACACCAGTCTTTCAAAGGATTTCATGACCACAGACGTCAGGGCGACTGGCCTGTAGTCATTTAACCCTGCAATGGAGGTTTTCTTTGGAACCGGGATAATTGTGGAACACTTAAGGCAGGAGGGAACTTCACATAGCTCCAGGGATCTGTTGAAGATCTGTGTAAATATGGGGGCCAGCTGATCAGCACAGACTTTAAGACAGGAGGGTGACACACCATCTGGACCTGGTGCCTTCCTGATCTTCTGTCTCCTGAAGAGCTGACTCACGTCCCCTTCACAGATCCTGAGTGCAGGTATGGTGTCAGTGGGGAGGGGCAGGGGCTTGGTAGTGAGTGCTGGGACTGTATTTAGATTGGCGTGGGTGAGAGGTGTGAAAGAGGGATTATCAAACCTGCAGTAGAACAAATTCAGCTCGTTGGCCAGTTGATGGTTCTCTTCAGTATGGGGGGATGGTTTCCTGTAGTTGGTGATGTCTTTCAAACCTCTCCACACTGATGCAGGGTCGTTGGCTGTAAACCTATTTTCCAGCTATTCAGTGTAGCACCTCTTTGCTACTCTGATCTCCTTTGTCAATGTGTTTCTGGCCTGATTATACAGGATTCTGTCCCCACTTCTGTAGGCCTTCTCCTTAGCCTTACGAAGCTGCCTGAGTTTTGTAGTAAACCAGGGTTTGTTGTTGTTGTATGTGCGAAAAGTTTTCATGGGCACACACATATCCTCACAAAAACTGACGTAGGATGTCACAGTGTCAGTAAGCTCATCCAGGTCTGTCGCTGCAGACTCAAAAACACTCCAATCAGTACAGTCAAAGCAGGCTTGTAGTTCCAGCTTTGCCTCGTTGGTCCATCTCTTCACCGTTTTCACCACAGGCTTTGCAGATCTTAAGTTCTGCCTGTAAGTTGGGAGAAGATGAACCAAACAGTGGTCAGAGAGTCCCAGGGCAGCACGAGGGACAAAGCGATAAGCATCCTTTAATGTAGTGTAGCAGTGGTCCAGTGTGTTTTTGTCCCTGGTAGGACACTTAATATGCTGACTGAATTTTGGCAGTTCTTGCCTGAGGTTTGCTCTGTTAAAATCACCAAGAACAATGAGCAGGGAGTCCGGGTGTTTGTGCTCCATGTTAGTTATCTGGTCAGCCAGGTGTTGTAATGCTTCACTAACACAGGCCTGAGGTGGGATGTAAACACCAACCAGAATAAACGAGGAAAACTCCCGCGGTGAATAGAACGGTTTACAGTCAATGAAAAAAGACTCTAAGTGAGGGCTGCATGTTTTGATTAGTACTGTGACATCTGTACACCAACCTTTGTTTATGTAGAAACAGATTCCGCCTCCTTTCGTTTTCCCCGAGAGCTCCATGACGCGGTCCGCACGGAGAAGTTGGAAGCTCGGCAGGTATAATGCGCTATCGGGGATGTGCTCACCAAGCCAGGTTTCAGTGAAGCACAGGACGGCAGATCTGGAAAAGTCCGTGTTTGTTCTGTTTAACAGTAGCAGTTCGTCCATCTTGTTGGCCAAAGAGTGGACGTTCGCCAGGTGTATTGAAGGGAGCGCAGTTCGAAATCCCCGGTGGCGCAGTTTAACAAGCGCTCCGGCTCGCTTCCCTCGTCGGCGTCTCCTGCTAACTCCGTAAAGGGCGGCTGCTACTCCGACTAAAAGTTCTGTAAAGTATTCTGTTTGAGTGAAAGACGGTGAAAAAATTTCACCAGCGAATTGACTGATGTGTAAGAGTTCCTCTCTGCTGTATGTGATCAGAGGGGGACAGCTTATCACGGAACAAACAAACAAAAACAGAGAATGCACCAAGGAACGAGGCACCGAGGCTGCCATCTGCGGCGCCATGATGATCTCATGAACAGTAATATAGTGGAGTGATACTCCGCAAAGAGAAAAAAAAACATTAAAATTTACCAAACCATAAATAAACTGGCTTTTCAAATAAAGGTGGAAACTTTTTTATTTTATAGTTAAAAACGTAAAAAAAAAAGAAAGCTGCTAATGATCCTGCTGCAACCACTAACTAGTCACTTAAAAGCATCAGTCTTCTGTTTTTTTGGCAAAAACTCTAACAAACTCTTCCATGTCTATGCCTTTTGTTATTAATTTTTCATGAGCCAAGAATCACCAATTTTTTTTTCCTGTCATGTAGCATGGTATGACGGAAAGAGGTCAGGACATGTGACAGTGTAGAGAATAAACTCTCACATGCAGATGAGGATACACCCATCACATGAAGTTTAGAAAATGCTTCCTTATAGACCTGTACATGTTGGCACACAGTTGAAAGGCTTACACAATTGTCAGGGGAGAATTTCTTTAGCAGCATAGCTTTTGCTAGTGGAATTTCATGTTGCAGACTATTGATTGAAGCATCCATATGAGTGAGGAGTGGGGCCAAGAGTGTCAAATTTAGAAAAGAATTTGATTGAGGAAGAAGTCAATTTACAGCTCTCATCAGGTCAAGATTTTTCTTTGAAAATCAATTTTCCTTTTCTTCATTAAGTCTATCCAGAATGTTCAGAAAGGATTTCCTCAAAAATGGGCTGGGAGTGATTAAAGAATCTGAGTCTGACCAAGAGTGGAGAGAACAATGCTGTTTGTAAGCATTTTGGTCATTGTTCTTGTTCTCTTTGCAGTGGGGTTTGATATCTGTTGATATTTAAAATTCATCCCATGAACCGTCTCCTTGGATGTCTTTCAGTACGATGACCTCATCAGCATGACACACATCTATAGACTGGGCTTGCAACAGGGAATTTACAGGCTTCAAGACACTAAGATTTATTTCAAGGAATTTTCCAACCTCAAAATAATGATGTTTCCTCAACTGTACTAGAAGCCCTGCATCCACTGTGATAATAGCCATCATAGCCCCACTGTCTTCGGAAACCTCAGACAAAATGTTCAGGATAGCCTCCTGGTTGTCAACAAGGCATTGTGTCACTTCACATTGACTTTTGTTGCAAATGGCTACACCTAAATTGCATGAACCACAGGTAAATGCAGCTCATGGTTATAAGTAGTGCACATATGGAATGTGTCTACCAAGCTTCTGGTGCAACAATTCCTGCAACCCACCCTTGTTCCCAGTCATGACTGATGCCCCATCATAACATTGGCTGATTATATTATCAGGACTATAACCCTCAGTGGACAGGTTTTTGATTATTTCTGTGGTTATATATTCAGTATCTAGCTGAGTCAAGTCCAGCGAACCAATTAAATGATCCTCTGGAACTGAGTCACACACAAACCATATCACTACTGATAGATTCTCTATGTTGTTACATCTATCTCGAGTCCCATCACTTTTGATACAGAACCCAGGAATGCCTGCCTTTTCATATTTCTCTTTTA
Source organism: Erpetoichthys calabaricus (assembly GCF_900747795.2). Classification (NCBI taxonomy): domain Eukaryota; kingdom Metazoa; phylum Chordata; class Cladistia; order Polypteriformes; family Polypteridae; genus Erpetoichthys; species Erpetoichthys calabaricus. The sequence goes on from NC_041397.2 coordinate 199,220,389, forward strand.
CTTCAAGCAAAACTAAACTGGCAAAAGTGTCAATAATCTCATTTTGTATGCTTTTTGATGTATACATTGCATTTTGAGGATTTTTTTTACTATTTCAGCAAGTTTGGAATCCTTGGACAATGTACATTCAAATAAATTAATGAAAACACCGGCAGAGATATCTTCATTATCACTTGCACGAGACTGGGTGGATTCAATGCACCCACGAAAAGAAGGCTCATTTACACAGAGAAACTGCACTACTTCTCCTATGCTTTTATTGATATTTTTAACCTGCATTTCTCCCAATAAACACAATATAGTTTTGCCATTTTTTTTCTCTGTATTTCATTTCTGTGCATTTCTTTGCCATATTTAAATGGCATTGATTAGATGCATGCTTTTGGAAACCCGTTTTCTTTCCCAGCACGGCTTTCCAATTAATATATCCTGTCTTGATAAGCACCACATCTCCGTCAGTCATGCCAGTAAACAAAAGTGTGCATCTGGTTTGACCGAGTATTCCAACCACGGTTGTGATTGGTACCAGACATTTGACTAAACATTCATTAAGGAAAGACTTTTAGTATTGGTTGGGATGGCTTGTTTTTATTCAGATCGCGATGATCATTTTTAGCTAAGAGAACTACACTGCTACCTGCACTGTGTTGGTGAGAAATGGGCAGGGAAGGTGTAACATTAGTGCTTGAACGTCCCGCTTGATCTGAAGGCATCAGCCCTGAAGCTTGGATGTTAGAGCTAACAGCAGAAATGCCTGAATTGCTAGTAACAAGCTTTGATTTGGGAACCAAAAATCACTGCATGATGTTTATGGCTTCTTTAAAGAATGCCCAGCACAGACTCTAACCAGGTAATTTTCTTTAAACTGAGCACTAATTCAGCTTTTGTAAATGTGTAATTTTAAATACTTTAATGTTAAATAGTGTCCTAGTGAGCTAGCAAGCCAACTATAATGTTTAAACTTAAAGTTAATATTCTTATTCAACCCAACACTAAAACGAACCACAGCAGCAATAATAGAAATTTTAACAAAAAAACCCCCCACTTTATTAAGAATGCATAAATATTCTCCTCCAAAAAGCAGGCACCCACAAATGCTCCGCAAAATGACATTGGAGGGTCAAGGCAGCATTGTTATTCTGTTCAGTCAAAAAATCAGAAGTTAGGAAATTGTGACAACAGCAGAGGAAATAAATATGATTGGCATTTTCAAATGGCACAGAAGATAGTTGATAGTTTGCCCCTTTCTAGATCCAGCTGTGTTATGTAACATAGCCTTTAGATAACACAATAAAACAGTATCCATTTAAGAATACATGCTTTCTCTCAATTCTTACAAGCATCACACGGAGACTGTTTTCTATTGAACCTTAATTAAAAAGGTCCCTTTCTGAACCTGAACACATTTTAGCTGGTCTGTAGTGTCCTTTGAAGAAAGACTAATAAAGGTTACAGTAAATTGTGGAAAAAGATGTGTTAACAATCATTAATAATGTCCTTAAATATGCTTGAAGAATTCTGCCATAAATACGAAGTTATAAAGGAACTGGATAATATGTCTTTTTGTAGTTACTCAGAGTACATTGATTCTGAGTATTTGCCAAATATTGCACATTTTGAAATCCATTTGGGGCTGCATTAAAAGTTAAAAGAAAAAATAATAAATACATTAGTGCGTATACTTGCCAAAGTAATTAAGATTAGTGATATTTCTGAAATGATCAGAAATAAATCTGATACATCCAAACCAGAATACAATAAAGTATTTAAAATTTTGCCATATTTTAAAATATGTGATTCGCAATTAGTACAATTTTAAATTATGCATTATTTGTAAAATAATAATGAATTTAGGTCTAAATTGACTAATTATAATAGAAAAACATCTTTTTTGCCAATTAGAAAAGTGATGCTCAACCATACTTATGACTGGAAAGTGGGGGTGGCAGCAAATAGTGTCCTTGCACTAGGCACTGCCTTTATTAAGGCTGGCCTTGTTTTAAGAATTAGTATTAAAGCACTATGAGAAAAATCATCTAGTCACACATGATCTTGCATTTAGCTAACATAAGATCAATCGTCTCCAGTGCTTTTTTCTCTTACTTAAATCCAATCTTCACACACCTGCTACTTTGTCCACCTATCTCACAACCCTTATGTCATATCGTATGAAATATTATTGCTCACAGTAAAATTGTTTCTTTCTGTCTTTAATCTCCTCTTGCCCTTTTGTGTTGGGTGTATGTAAAGTACCACAATACACACTGGCAGGATTTACTGTAGTTGAAAGATTATTCTGAAGTGTTTTGGGCATTTCCCCTCATTTGCTTTATTGAAATTTATTTTTTTATTTGGATTTTCTTCTTTTTGTCATGTCTTTGACATTATCCAGCACTAGCATCATGCAGATTTCTACAAATACTTGCTTCTTGCACCATCTCTATTGTATATATCAATTATGTATTTGACACCATCATATTTAAAAGCAAAAAGGTTAGAAATAAATTGCCTACTTTCCATATCTATCTATCTATCTATCTATCTATCTATCTATCTATCTATCTATCTATCTATCTATCTATCTAAATAACTGTCTTTGCATCCAATAAGATGCAAACCATTAATGGTCTTTTAAAATATGAAATTTTGGGAAGCATAATTTTTAATAAATTCATCATTGTAGAAGTGTGCATCACAAATACCTCTAAGTTGCCATGAATGAAACATGCATTAATTTTAGGCCCACATTGTGGAATTTGGTGCATGAACTTATTAAGCAAGAATGTCCTCAGGGAAGAAATCCCTTGCTTTTAACCCATTTGATGCACTGTTATTATTCCCTACACCCTAACGTATTAGTATTTCAGCTAGTTTACAAAGTTCTGTATGATAATAATTATAGTGAAAATCAAAGCTTTGAGTGTCTGAGGAAAATGAAACTGCCTTCAATGTTCAATTCACTTTACTGGAATGTTTTGAAAAAATTGGGAGTGGTCTCCCCTTGACTTTCTCATATTCTCAGATATGGGGATGGATATTTGAGGAGTAAACCGCCAGACAATGATTATATTTTTACATTATCTACATTAAAGAGTAATCAACGACAAATCAAATCAAATTAATAATATATTGAATAATTATTGTAAAAGTAAAGTTGAATAAATCGGACTCTGCAGCTCCATGAATAAAAGGTAAAGTACCACTTCCGGTTAGTGGAAATGGCCCAAAAGTTGATATAAATCTATGTTTTGTACCTAATACTTGTATGCAAAATTTGGCTGACCTAAGTGACGGCGTACTCAAGTTATCGTGTTTACATACAGACAGACAGACAGACAGACAGACAGACGGACATAATTCAAAAAATGGTATTTTCGGACTCAGGGAGGTCTAAAACGTCGAGACTCATCAAAATCTCGAAATAGAATTTTTTGAACGATTACAATACTTTCCCTATACAATACTTCGTATACGAGAAAGTAAAAGGATCACACTATATAAAATGTGTCACTGCGCACATGTATAATGTTTGATATGTATCCATCCAACTTTCTAACTTATTTATCCAGTTCAGTGTTGCGAGGACTTGGAGCCCACTCCGGCGTCTTTGGGCACAGACCTGAAACCAGACCTGGACATGGCTACGCTCCAATTGCCTGGCTAATAACCACTTGTTGACATTTCAATTTGCACGATTTTATGTTATATGATTTTTTTTCATCAAGTGGCACTAAAGAATTAAAATGATAAGAAAATCTATTTTTGACATAAAAGCTGGCTTTAAATTTTAAATGGAAACGTTCAAAAAAGGGTCATTAAATAAAAACATTCTGATGGGGAGGGGTTCAAATTTACTAACATAGTAAAACTATACTGTTAATTTACTTATACAACCAACACAAAGTAAACATAGTATTTAAAATTAGCACTGCAGCATTTTAGAAATAAATTCATTTAAATATATTACCTCGAAGCAATGTAATTAAGAAGAAAACACGTCTTAAGCCACCTCTTGTGCTAAAAGCACCAAACAGTGCCACGCAAACAGCTCTTTGCCGGAGAAAGGCTTCTGCGCATGCGACGTACTTTTTTTCTAGCGGTTTTTCTCTCTCTTTTTTTTTAATTTTACCTCGCACGGCAGATCGGGTAGCGACACGCGCATCTGCCGTGTGCCAGACGTCGCATTTTGATTGGTTGCTGCAAACCCTGATCGCGGCGTTAAATACAAGCTGCTGGAAGCTGGAGGTCAAGTAATCCACGGAGCGAAGGCACAAATCAGTTTCATAATTTTTTTAAACCTTATTTGAAAAAGATTTCCAAGTCACGGTAATGGCAAAATATATTATGCGGACTTACTAAAATAGTATTTGCGTATCTTTATTTTAAGGGGATATAGTTGTGCAAAGTCTAAACAGCGCTATCCTCTCCTATGTCTATTTTTTTCGAAACATAATTAGACAAGTTAAGTTCTTTATTTTGACAGACACCTATTAAAAATGTGTTTTAAATTTAACAATTTTACTAAGTTTGGGGGCTAAGTGTAGTGGAGTGGAATATCATATTTCAAAATTAGAAACATGCGGCATACAGATTAAGGTTAGTCATACAAAGTTATATGAACTGCAGTTAAGGTTAGTCATACAAAGTTAAATGAACTGCAGACAGCCGCCTTGCCATTATAAGTATATATTATAAGTACTGTATATCCGAAATCACCAGTTGTTGCGAACACTTAACAATATTAACTAATAAAGTATCTTCATCAAATTAATATTACACTAATGGTGATAAAACGGTTAACAGAAGGTATATCACACGCACGAATACCATAGGTTAGTAAATGTTCAAGTAATAATTTAATAATAATGAATAATTTAATAATTTAAGTAATTTTACTTTGTACTCTTTTGGTATGTCAGTTAATCCGAAATTAATTTGTTTTAGAATGATACAAACCAGCTTATCTCCGTTTTATAACACTACAGTATATCCATCAGTTTACTGAATGCCACTTGGTGGCAAGGAACGTGTCAATTCAGGATGGAGGGCCAGATATTTGTAAGTCACATTCACTCCGACAGATCAATTGAATTCAACAATCTTATCTTACGCGTATACCTTTGCGGTCCATCCATCCATTATGTTATCCTGAGCAGAGACAGATTCTGGACTGGGGGGATGGGGGGTGAGGGTGGGGTGGGGGTGTATTGGTCTTCGCAGGGTGAACACAAACACGCACCACACTCACACACTAGGACCTGACTTTGGACTGTTGAAGGAAAATGGGGCCACACATGTAGAGAAAAAACAGAGAAAATGTAACTCTGATATAAGGAGATAGTGAAAACCCTACTCAGACGATTTCATATCTGAACTCAGATACTCAGACCTATAAGAATTAACAACTGTTATTCACTGTGCAGTAACCCGATGAAATATCTACAATACCTTTTGCGATTGTGCTATTTCTGTATAAACAGAAATTGCGGGTTTCCTCATAAAACAATGCCAGAATCAATTGCAGAGGGACAGGTAACCATACTCCCAAAATATTAAACAGTTTTACCGTATATTCTTGTTAAACTCCGTCGAATATTCGGAGTCGCTTTTTGCCTTGGTGGAGCCTAATTCGACAGGATCAGGCGTTAGGACATCTGCCAGCCGTGGGCAGGTCTTCACTGCAGGCAGTTGTGCATACTGCCACGCACACTTATTTTGGGGTGGTTAAGAGCTGTTTAATAAAAGGATAAAATCGATGGGGAAAACGTGCAAATTCCACTTCCAAACTGTCCGAATCACCTGGGTGTGAGGAGATGTGACACAGCTGCAGTAGTGTGCCAGAATACTGCAGAAAAATATTTAAGTCTAGCAATAGCAATTAAATAATTATGGCTTACAGTCTTAAAAAATGTATAAAACAAAATGTCTTAATTATAGAAAATACACCATTACTGATGAACAAAACATTGTGTATAACAGAAATCAGCCTTTTAATAAATATAGTATTTAACTGATTGCTTACCATAAATGTTAAAATCTCAAACTTTCCTTGTTAGTGTCACTGTATATAAAGTAAAACACAATCTGTACAAATTCTGTTTATAATCCTTTCAGTCTGTTTTGATTATATCCTTGAGCATATATTCATTTTTCAAAAATAATAAAAAGTAATATTTTTGGGTAAATACTTCTATATATTTACTTATTACTTTACATTTTCTCCAGTCCTATCCATGTAGACCGGTGCATTCCCTTGGTTTGCACATTCTTCTAAAATGGACAGCATGTCTCCGAGGGTCTTCAGATATTTGCCATTTCAACTTCAGGTTGTTGGGTCCTAATGCTAGATCTGTTCTAATCAACATTACACGTTTGGGCCACATGTTTTTAGAAAGCAAGTAGAAAGCATTCCAAGCTCTTACAAAAAAAAAAAGAGACGGCTGAGAGGCTTTCCTAAAGAAAATGTTTCTATGCCATCTTCCGTCTAAAATGAGAATTACAATTTTTTTCTTCTAAATATAAATATATACAGGTAGGTATCTAAGAACAGACATAATTTATTTATTATATAAGGTCGGCACGGTGGCGTGGTTAGCGCTGCTGCCGCACAGATATGGCGTTCTGGAAATGAATCGTCACCTTTTAATTGTCTGTAATTTGTACCTAGATAGATAGATAGATAGATAGATAGATAGATAGATAGATAGATAGATAGATAGATAGATAGATAGATAGATAGATAGATAGATAGATAGATAGATAGATAGATAGATAGATAGATAGATACTTTATTAATCCCAAGGGGAAATTCACATACTCCAGCAGCAGCATACTGATACAAAAAAAAAAACAGTATTAAATTAAAGAGTAATAAAAATGTAGGTAAAAACAGACAATAACTTTGAATAATGTTAACATTTATCCCCGGTGGAATTGAAGAGTCGCATAGTTTGGGGGAGGAACGATCTCCTCAGTCTGTCACTGGAGCAGGACAGTGACAGCAGTCTGTCACTGAAGCTGCTCCTTTGTCTGGAGATGACACTGCTTAGTGGATGCAGTGGATTCTCCATAATTGATAGGAGCCTGCTGAGCGCCCGTCGCTCTGCCATGGATGTCAAACTGTCCAGCTCCATGCCTACATTAGAGCCTGCCTTCCTCACCAGTTTATCCAGGCGTGAGGCGTCCTTCTTCTTTATGCTGCCTCCCCAGCACACCACTGCGTAGAAGAGGGCATGCGCCACAACCGTCTGATAGAACATCTGCAGCATCTTATTGCAGATGTTGAAGGACGCCAGTCTTCAAAGGAAGTATAGCCGGCTCTGTCCTCTCTTGCACAGAGAATCAGTATTGGCAGTCCAGTCCAATTTATCATCCAGCTGCACTCCTAGGTATTTATAGGTCTGTACCCTCTGCACACAGTCACCTCTGATGATCACGGGGTCCAGGAGGGGCCTGGGCCTCCTAAAATCCACCACCAACTCCTTAGTTTTGCTGGTGTTCAGGTGTAAGTGCTAAAAAGAGAAAAAGGGCTCTTTTTGATTTAAGGTAATTTTAGTAGTTGTAATGAACTATATTAATATGTTTGTTCACCTAACGTAATTTTTTGCCTTACTTCAAATTGAAAAACCTTGCTATCGCTTAATGTAACTTCTTCTATTTAGTCTAAAGCAAAAAATCGCTTTGGAGACATTGCTGGCTCCGACCCCTGTGATGTCACGTCCGGGCTCGCACCAATGGCAGAAGATCTACATGAGCCCAACCCCTTTGACTTCACTTCCTGTCTCCCCATTTAAAAGCCTCCACCTTTTCCCTATTCCCTCAGTTCTGTTTGGACTCGGTTTTGTGCACATCAGTGCTGTATTATTTTGAAAAGCAACTTTGCAGCCAGGAAACCAAATTATACGGGTGGCTGCCCCAAACCTTTATATGACTCTGTCTCAAATTTGTGACTATATATATATATATATATATATATATATATATATATATATATATATATATTTATTTATTTATATATATATATATATATATATATATATATATATATATATATATATATATATATATATATATATATATGTATATTTTATGTATACTATATAATGTTATGTAATGTTCAAAATATAAGGTGTATTTAATATATGTATATATAATTATTTCAAATAGATATTTTATGTATAATTTATAAACACTTTTTGTGAAAAGCTTATAAAATATATTGTGTATTTAATATGTATATATATGTAGTTTTTGTGAAATATTTGTTCTGAATATTTACAAAAAAAACATGTTCAAGGAATGACCAAAAATTGATTTTTGTGTTGCAAATATTCAGTAATAAATCTAAGAGTTTTGCTATAGCTGATTCAGTAACATTCACCACCATTAGATCAGTTTAAAAACATGTTTCATGTTTGAAGGCACTGTACAAAATGTAGAACTAATTTTAAAATGAATTTGCTTCCATTGTTTAAAGCAAAACATTGTTGTGGTTTGTTTTATTAAAAACAATTTCACCCTAACAAACAGTGAGTTCAACACCATATAAAGAACATATTTAGTTCAGTCCAATTAAGAATTTAAGTTGGCATTACAGTGAATACAATAATGGACAAAATTTTAATTTGAGTAAATCCATCCATTATCCAACCCGCTATATCCTAACTACAGGGTGATGGGGTCTGCTGGAGCCAATCCCAGCCAACACAGGGCGCAAGGCAGGAAACAAACCCCGGGCAGGGCGCCAGCCCACCACAGTTAATTTGAGTTTTTAAAGAAATTTGGTTTGAGCTAAATACATTTTTTTGCTTTTATTCAAGTTTTTGAAAAGGTTAAAACAAACTCAAATGAATTAAGTTTACTCAAATACTTTTTAAAATTTGAAAGAAATCAATTAAATTGCTTGTTACCTTGTGAAGTAATTTATTTAGGTTGATCCAACAAAACATTTTTTACAGTGTGGTTTGAGTCGCACCATTTAACAAAGTCCTTGATGAGGTTCCTATACTCCTCCTCCTGCCCACTCCTGATGCAGCCCACTATAGCAGTGTCGTCAGCGAACGTTTGCACGTGGCAGGACTCTGAGTTATATGGAAAGTCCGATGTATATAGGCTGAACAGGACCGGAGAAAGTACAGTCCCCTGCGGCACTCCTGGGTCGCTGACCACAATGTCAGACCTGCAGTTCCTGAGATGCAAGACAGTTTCCTACTCCCTGTGTATGTGCTTTTTTTCCTCTCTTGGTACTGTTTTCCAGCCACATTCCCATTTATGTGCATGGTATGTTAATTTGTAATTATTAAGTAACCCATTCTAGAATTAGTTACTGCCTTGCATTCAGAGTGATACCAGAACAGGCATGCAAAAGTTTGTACCATGCTCTGGTCACGCATGTTTTGATTTTAAATAATTTAAATTGAACTCTTGAATAAATTCTCGCGATATGATCTACAGACAGATTTTCAGAGTTTCTGTTATATTAGTTCCGATTGACATAAATGCTGTTTTTTTTTCTTTTCGGAACCAAGACACAAAATGCTAAGTGAATTTAGCAACATGGTATCGCTGATGAAAATTATCCTTCAGTGCTTTGGCTAAGAATAGAGATATTTGGTCTACCCTAGTAGCAGCAGCGTCCTCCTTTGTTATACTCCATGTGAGAACTTGAAAATTATACATATATATACTACTTGTCAAAAGTTTTAGAACACCTCTGTTTTCCCAGTTTTCCTTCAGTTGAAATGCAATGAATGACCAAAGATGGTGAAAATGTAAGCGGTAAACTGCCAGAGGTTTAAATTTAAGGTTTAGGTTACAAATAGGCCTTCTGTAGGGAACAACTAACAGGTTACAGCCTACAGATGTTCTGGAAGCCTTGCAAGTTAAAACCAACAATTTGCATAGGTGTCCCAACCTCTGTTAAATTTATATATCGAAGTCCTTAATAACATTTTCACTGGATAAGCAATATTTATATCAGCTGTCATTAATGGTTTAACTTCATTGTTTCACTTATTCCTACTGAATATGGTAGTTTAATTTACTGAATTTCATCAGTTTGCTGAGTTATCACTGAATTTGGAAAGATCTTGAATGAAATAGCTATACAAAAGTGATGTAGCATTAATTTGACTTACACTTCATCACTGGTGATGGCTAATGTTTGTCATCTTGCACACTGTATGTCTAAATATCTCAAATGTGTAAAGTAGTAGATATGAGATGGTCCCATATTGCCTTAGTAAAATATTGACATTAGTCAGCATCTCCTCCATTTGAGGATTTTTAAGTTTAGTGCCGCCACTCAAAATGTTTTTGTGCCGGTGACATTGCTGCCCAAATCTGAGAGGCACAGCAGTTGAGAACATATCACAATTAATTTACTTAATTGAAAAACAATTAATTTAACTCACTCAAAATACTTGAGGAGGCAATTAGGTAGATAATGAGAAAAAACTTTGCTTTACTTATCAAAAGTGAATTTCTTTAAATCATTGTAACTACTGTAGTTATAAGAATTTCCTTAAATGTGCTGAAAATTGATTTGTCAAAAAAAATTTCTAAATATAGGTGAATGTAACTTTAGGAAAGAATATCAATTTATACTGTTGATATTAAGCAAAAAAAAAGGAAATTAAAAATTGCAAAGTGCATACTTTTAATAATTTAAGAAATTCCTGTGTAATTCAAATTGAACAGAACAAAATACAGCAAAGATTTATATTTTATCAGTAACATTTATTAGTTTTTACCTTAGAAAAATCACATGCATATTTTGCCATTAGATTTGGTAAGTTCTTTTTTTTTTTTACAGAACTCTTATAGCTTATTTTATATGTCTTAGTAAATATATTAGATATTCCACAATCCTTTTCAACTTCATCTTGTACATGAAATTATAATAAAAATCTTACAACATGCATTAAACATGATAATGTCTGTGCAAGTCTGTTTATGAAAACTTGAAAATATTACTTTTTGCATTAACTGTGACTTCTGATATTTCAAAAATCAAACATGGTTGCTGGTAAATTTTAGACGTTTCACATAGAACAGTGGCTAGACAAACTATAGCTAAAAAGTTTTTTATCCAAATAAATACAATTTTATTTTTAAAAATATAATTTAAATTACAGTTCTTTTAGTATTAAAAGATTGTACCATTATGTTACTAGTCTTTGTGTCTTTTAATGAGCTGCTTGCTCTTCAATTTGTAAATAAATGGTTGTCTCATTCAACAACAGAGTATATTCAATGCTTGTGAACATCTTTTTGGAAAAATATATTTTCTTCAAATAGATTATAATTATTTTACAAATGGCACTGTAAGTATGAAACAAACAAACAAACAAACAAATAAATAAATAAATTCCCTTCTTCAAAAAAACTAATTTAAAAATTGAGCCTGGGTTGATTTAAATCATTTTTTGAACGATTCCTTGAGGAATCTCCTGAATACGAAGATTTGGTAAATATTGCCACTTATTGCTGATTGTAGTCTTTTTAATTTCCTGTGTAATTCAGATTGCTTGCATTAAAAAATTCTAATGTTTGAAACAATGAAACTGGTTATTTTGGAATGTTTAAACTACAATATGTTTTTTTAAACTAGAATTTTCTTTATTAACAAATTGAACTTAAAACCCAGTACACTGTGGCCAAGACCGCCCAGAAAAATTTTGTGCTTTTTAAACACATTTGTTAAAAAATATAATTTAGGAAAATCACACTACATTTTAAAATTCAAAGTACATCTATATATATGTCATATGACCTTCTAGTTCAATCTAATTTATTAAATAGCCTTTAAGTTTTGTTTTCTGGTTAATAAGCAAAATATTTTACATTACATTTTATAAGTAGATGCCACTTTCAGCATATGCTTACTGTATATGCATTATTTCATCAGTATGTTTTTATAGCATAATTGCATATTATAAAAAATCTATATTTGTATATTTTGGCAAAAGAAAACATGAAATAAATATAACATATGTTTATTTAAATGTAACGATAACTCAACAACTGAAGTGTATACCATTGGGATTTTTAAGTACTTTTTCTAGAGAATAACAAATATAGTGTTTTAACTGTAATAATGAGCTAAATATGACTTTTATAGTTTCTGTCCCAAATTGACAATATGAATTGGAAGAAAATAAGCATATTTTGTAGCTTTGTTTACTGATTACACTAAAAGGTATTATTAAGTTGAATAGAAAATAGCATTAATTATTTGCTATAGTCTGTTAATGAAATATATAAATACATAAATGATCAAGTTTGGGATAAAAAAATAATCATTCAGGAATTCTAATTAAGGAGAGTAATAGAAGAATTCAATATGCCTCCTGCTTATGCATACCAGGTATCATTAACATTTTAAATTTTAAAAATGTGAAAATTTCACTAAAATAAATATTATTTATAATTATGATCAAAAGAATATTATAGTGTTTGGGAAAATGCAAATTTCTACTTTTACTTTAAAAGTTTTGATATTTTCATATGTAACTATTTCTTTTTTTAACATATGAAATAAGCAAAAAAAAAAAAAAAAGAAGAAGAAGAGGAAGGAGAATAATGTGGAAAAACATGGAGTGAGTTTTATGATTTCACCTTTGGATTCAGAAATTTTCCTTAAATTTTATCCACATTCTTGTTGGCTTTTTTGAAAATGTGTTTAATTTCTCGAGTCACCATATCTTGCCAGTTATCCCTGGAAAAAAAAAATAAAATTGCAATAAATACATGGTTGCAAAACTGTGAACTGCATTTTGTGTGTAACATCTACCTTATTAATTTCCCAGAAATTACATTGCCATGCAGTCTTATAAATTCAGCTTCAAGTTATATCTATGCTGCAAACATTTATTTTGGATACAGAAGAGGACTGAAGCATGAGGTTTTAAATTGTATATCAACAATAATGTCTTATTTACTGCACATGTATCTCAAATGTCTTTATTTTTTACATTTCATACAACATTTTATGATTTTAATGTTTTTACTTAAAATGATGTTTATTTATTACATTTCTAAAGGTAAGGTTAAAAACATTTACAGTCTTTGCCCACATTCTAACTAGTAATTTATAAAGCAAAAATGTATACTCTGAATATTTATCATTAGTAATTTAATTCACTAAGCCATTTTGTTTTTAACTCTTAAAGACCTTGTAGTGGTAATATCAGTTAACCATGAGCTGCACTTTAAAAGCTACAAGGTTTAGAATCTCCGCAGATAAAAATGCATGAATGAGATGGCAGGTTTTCATTTTGGTAAGTATTAAAGGAGCAGAAGCATAATTTCTCATCGTTTGTTCAATTAAGCAAACATAACATGTTTTGTTTGAGGTTTTATGCAAAATTTGTTCCAGATTGGTCAAAGGGTGTAGGATTGCATAGGGAACATAAACACAGACAGACATTCAGACATTTTGTTTTATATATATGTAGATTTATTTACGTGATTGTAAGAATTTAAGCATTGGTAGGTTGTGCTTTGAAATTTGACTACTGTTACATCATTTGCTAAAAAAAAAAAACCCAACATTTTATTAATGTGATTTTAAGGGTGTTTTTCAGACCTATAATTTTAGGTAGAAGTTAATTGTGTGGATAGTATATCATTGTGTTTGCCAACAATCTCCATAGGATATTCTCTAGCATTCCTTAATGTGATATTCTGATCATAGATTTTCTTCAGATTAATTAAATATTTGAACAAGCATCTATTATTAGAAAAAATCAAAGGCTACATCTGCAAATATGATACAGGATTATAAAGGGAGCTGGAAAGAATTACATAATTTCTCTGTGTCATAAAATTAAAAAAAATGGGTTATCAATGAGTATGTATTATTGGAAAACGTTTAACCTGACCTTAATTTAAGTGATTAAGTTTTTCATTCATTTTACATTGCTATGTCACAGAACCTGGACTTAAGATTATCAACTGATGTTTTTGTGTGAAACTTGCATGTTATCTTTTCCAAAGAACATAAGTTTCCTACCACGATCAAAACACACAATGACAATTATAAGCCTGGTGATGACATGTGTTTTTTGAGTCTTTCCATATTATAAAACCAGACAGGGTTGATTTCCACCTTGTACTTGCTACAGGGATAGGATCAGACACAGTTTCACTAGATTTTATAGAAAGAAAAATAGATGAAAAACTTAATTGTTCTTTCTTGATATATTACTCTCAAATACTTACTACTTTATTCAACAGCCAGTATTTTATAGTTCATTTTTGCTTTCTTCACCAAATTTTTACGTACTCTTCATTTTCAGTGATACATTCTCAAAAACATCTTTATATACGCCCTTCTACATGGTGTGTTTTCTATATTGAACATAATTGAGGGAAATATTTTCTACTTAAAATATTGCATATATTATACAATTTTAAGAAATAGGTAGCAATAGGTAAAGAAAGTGAAAGATGACATCCAATATACTGTAATACTGCTTATTGTTTTCATAGTACATTTCATTATAAAAGATTATACTTTCATATGTTAGTTTAACCTTTGACCATAGGGAGTGAGATTTTGCAGGTAATGGAAGCTAAAGGAATTAGTTCAAAGTCAAATAGTAGCAAAGTAGCTTGGGTAATCATTTATTAAATAATAATATAATATCATGCTCTTTTATATACCATTAAAAAAAAAACCCAAGGCAAACAAAATATATACGACACATCACAAAAACACTCCACGACCAACAAGCAGCTACCTCAGAGACTCACAATAATTAATGACTCATTTCATTTATTTTTCTTCTGTATTCTCCTACTTCTTCAAGTTGCAGCCCATGATTACTAACCCTGTAGTGGACACAAAATGCAATGTGCATAAGACACCTTGGGGTTTCATGCAATTTCAGAAATCTGGAAATATGTACTGTGTACAGTTTGCAAATGGACCATTTTTTGATTTGTCAAAAAATCAACTTTAAGATATTATACTGTATATATGGATGTTACGGTGCTACAATAAACGCTTTAGTGCTTGTACAATTCCTTGCTGGGATAAAAATGTTTGAGTCAGTTTTATCTTTTAGCAAACACATTTCAGGCTTGTTGAAAACAGAGAATTAACCAGTGTGACTTTATGTGTCATTCTGTTTGCATATGCCATACAATGGGGCTCGCATCCCAATAAGGGAGAGTCTGAAAATTACACCTTCACCCCACCAGACAGACAAAAGGAGCTAAAAGTGTAGAACAGAATATGGCAACAAATGATAGTGAAGTTAACATATTTGGATTTGAACGAAAAACATATAATACTGTAATTACTCATGTTTGATGTGTGAGTGAGTGTTTTCTTTTTTTTATTTTAGAGTAATCTGCTTGAAATATCACTGGACTAATATGATGTTGCTGGACAATCTATTAAAAGGGAATACAAGGCATTCTACGCTGATGGGATCTCTGAGTATAAATCCTGTTTTTCTGCTATATAGAATCTGGCACAGACTGAAGAAGTGAAAAGAAAGGGTCACCCACACTTAAGGTATATTTACAGGCATGTGTTCAGGTGAGTAAAGCAGTCTTTTTTTCCTAAATTTTTGTCAACAGCAGTTAGTATTATAGTCTTAAAAGGTATCCTGGAAAAGAAGAAATGATTGCTTACTGAATAGTTAACATATACATTTGAATATGTAAATTTTTCCACTTGATTAATAAAGACAGGTCCCATGTAATATACAGTAATTTCCTAGAAAGTAAAATCAGTGAATTACAGAGCATATGCACAAATATATGCATTGGTCTTTACTTTACATAGTATCGATTTACACATTTCTATCAAACAATGCACTGCCTTTTTCTAGTTATACTTACCCTTCTTTAATTTCTGAGGGTACAGGTAAAGGTTTTAAAAAGTTTTCCTTCCCAACAAGCCAGTACGTTTCTTCAATTCCTTTTCCCTAATATGTATAATAAATATATATATTTCATTTAATTATTTCTGAGCATCTTCACACAGAGGAGAATGTATTAATCTTTTATAAAACAAAAGTCAGAACAAACACCTAATTTAGTTATACATATATTAATATTGCACAACAGTATCTCTCTATTATAATAAAAAAATCTTGGAAAGAGAGATGAGATGTGACTTTCTCAGAGAGACACTTTCACGTCCTGTGAGATGAGACTTTGTGCCAAGAGATGTAACCACGCCCAGTGGAAGAAATAAAAGACAAAGAGTAGATGACAAAGTAGAACGTTGTAAAGAATTCAAAAACATTGGTGCGATACACATGCAGAACAGGTTAGAGATAATGGAAATTCAAAATTCTCCAAAAAATTATATTAAAGATCACATTAGCTCAAACAAACAGAAATATTGTTTGGATTTAAACTTTAATTTGGAGACTTGTAGGTCGTCTAATTTTTGTTGCCATCAGAGAAAAGTAGTGTTTCTTCCTAATGAAGAGGCGTATCCGCGAGAATTATAAGATTTGTTGTTTGGTGAAAGTGAAATCCCGCGAGACAAGAGTTTATGCAAAGAGATTTGGAAAAGTCCTGCCCACATCTAGAACATTTACAACCACACACACGGTTCAATCATTTCTCATTTGTGTGAATGCTATTGTCAGACACAGTTCGTGTAGAGAGAAAGAAACAATATTCACTCACGGGCAGTTATACATTGCGTTGTCACAATGTAATTCCAAACACAGAATTAAAGTTCAATGCAATATTGACGAAAAGGTAAAAGCGAAAAGAGATCGAATCTATGGACATAGGTGATATGACAGAAGTATATAGATATTGTTTGGCTTTAAACTTTAAGTCAGAGAATTGTAGATCATCTAATTCATGTTGCCATCATGGAAAAGCAGTGTTTCTTCCCAATGAAGAGGCCTATACGTTAGAATTAAAAGTTTTGTTGTTTAGTGAAAGTGAAATACACATACACAAGCGGCAGAGACGCAAAGTTGCAGGTGTGTAGCGCAGGCATGGGGGTTGGCGAGCAAAGCAAGCTTACCTAGTTTTGAATAAAATGGCAAAAAAAAAATAATAACCTTCAATTCTGTTTTTCCTCTGGTCTCAATCTTGTAGCCTTCATTCAACGAAAGTAGAATAGTTACAGTACTTTGGTTTACGTGAATTCGATAAGCTGTGTAAAGTAAAAAAAAAAAACAATTTAGTACAGCAAATGAAGTACCTCTTGAAAACAAAGATAACTGAAAATCTTAGTTTATACGTTGATCAATTTCTTTTAACTATTTTCCAGTTTTTCACAAACTTCATACTGTGACTTCAGTTTGAAGACTGTAAAATGTGTTTTGAAATGTTCAATACAGTAAGCTGTGATTAGATTATTTATGTAAATAATGATAAACATTTACAAAAAGGCAAAAAAGCTAGCAAATGTCCAAAGTTCATACACATAAAAATGGTGTATAGGACAGTTCATGTTAAATAATGCAACCAACAACAGGGATGCAAAAAAGGTCCTGACAGTACACAATACCAAGTTAATCAGCACATACAGGACATATCTGTATGCAGCAGCCAGTCAGAACAAATTGTATTGCATACAGAGAATGTCAAATAGCTGCATTCACAGAGCATTTCAAAATAATATTTTATATAATTACATTGGTCATCTAATAAGGAGACCTTATTCCAGAGAAAGTGCATGAATAGTATCTGAACCTGGAGTATCTAATGCACTTGGTAAATATACTTCACCTTCAGCTATAGATGAGGTGAAAAACTCTACAAATGCAGTTGTACTAAGCCTTTTAATTGGAGTTGTAAAATTTTCTTGCTTATTATTTGAGAATAAAACAGATAACACTTCAGCTTAGGTACTTCCAATTGTTAATCTATTAGTGACATACTGTTGCACTTTGCAACAACACATTAACAACATTCTTATTTTAATCTTACTAATACAAATCACCAATAAAGTGGTTATATATACACTCACCAGCCACTTTACAAGTTACACCTTGCTAGGATCGGTTTGGACACCCATTTGCCTTCAGGGCTGCTGCTGTAATTCTTTATGGTATAGATTCTGCAAGGTGCTGGAAATATTCCCCAGGGATTTTGGTAAATATTGACATGTTAGCATCAAGCAGTTGCTGCAGATTTGTCAGGTGCATATCCAGGATGAAAATTTCCTGTTCCACCACATCCCAAAGGTGCACTGTTGGAATGAGATTTGGTGACTGAGGAGGCCATTTGAGTACAGTGAACTCATTGATTTGTTCAAGAAAACAGTTTGAGATGATTAGAGCTTTGTAACATGGCGCGTTATCCTTCTGGAAGTAGCCATCAGATGATGAGTACACGGCAGTCATAAAGGGATGTATATGGTCAGCAACAATACTCAAGTAGGCTGTGGCATTTAAATGATGCTGATTTGGTACTAATGGGCCCAAAGTGTGACAAGAAAAGTTCCACACCATTACACCACCACCACCACCAGCCTGAACCGTTGATACAAGGCAGGATGGATCCATGCTTTCATGTTGTTGATGCCAAATTCTGACTATAGCATCCGAATGTTGTAGCAGAGATCAAGACTCATCAGACCAGGCAACATTTTTCCAATCTTCTGTTTTCCAATTTTGGTGTGCCTGTACAAAGTTTAGCCTCAGTTGCCTATTCTTAGCTGACAGGAGTGGCACTCAGTGTGGTCTCCTGCTGCTGTTGCCCATCTGCTTCAAAGTTCCACGTGTTGTGCATTCAGAGATGCTGTTCTGCATTACTTGGTTGTAACAAGAGATTATTTGAATTACTGTTGTGTTTCTATCAGCTCAAACCAGTCTGCCCACTCTCCTCTGACCACTGGCATCAATAAGGCATTTTCGCTCAGAGAACTACTGCTCACTGGGTATTTTCCTTTTTTGGACCATTCTCTGTAAACCCTAGAGATGGTTGTGTGTTAAAATCTCAATAGACGAACAGTTTCCGAAACACTCAGACCAACCCATCTGGCAGTAACCGTACCATTTTCAAAGTCACTTAAACCACCTTTCTTACCCATGCTGATGGTTGGTTTGAACTTCAGCAGGACGCCTCCACAATGTCTACATGCCTAAATGCATTGAGTTGCTGCCATGTGATTTAGATTAACAAGCAGTTGAACAGGTGTAAATAATAAAGTGGCCAGTGAGGTATATATACAATACAGCATGCTAAAATAACTTCACTTTGGAATAGTCTGAGGTGTTTTAAATGGGACATAATATATCCCTCAAAATATTCACAAAGAATTTATCTTTTTAATTAACTTTTTATCAATATTTAGCAAGGCAGACATTTCATGCCCTGAATATTTACTGGAAACAGTTATTCTTTTGAGCTGCTGCTTGATTTAAACAGTGTGATTGGATACTGGGATAAAAATAAGCACTTGAGTGTAACAATAATGAAGCCAGAGAGAAGGTTTGTCAGTTATATGTGAAAGGTCATTTTGGTTGAAAGACTAGAATCTGTCTTGGATTATAATGTAAAAATAGATTATGGCATAATTGGTGGACGAGGTAATGTTTTAACTGCAATACTTGAAGTAAAAGCAGATGGGATAAAAGTGTGCTGTGATAAATTAGTAAAATCCTACAACACGCTATTTGCATGAAGACTTACATTACTCAATTGAAAGAATCCCAATCCATCATCTATAAGCCAAATGGAAATTGATGTTCTATTTTATCTCAAATTGGGAAAAATCAGATTTTGTTTACAAGGATCTGTTCAGACTTTTTGCAGTGTTTAGCAATAACTTATAAATCTAAAGTAAACATGTAGGAGCTGTGCTCTAACTTTTCTTTTTACTTGCTGTTTTATCCTACACAATGAACCATTTTATTAGACTCAGATCTCTGCTTTTCGTGAACTGCTTTTGAAGCATAATGTAGCAGCTGCTATGTTTTTTCATTTGTTTAATTGAGTTGTGTTCTGTTATAATGTTTTCTTTCTAAATAAAAGGAATTAAATTAAAAATATAAGGAAACATCAGGCACATGTTTCATTGAACTCAGTCTGGTGTTTTCACACCAAATGAGCAATCTTAATCATTTAAATTTGCATTTTTTCTCATGAAAATTTACACAATCATGTAACTGTTATGAATTGGCCAGGAAATAATATTCACATTGCAAGCTAGTTATCAAAAGAAGCTAGCTAGTAAAAATCTCTTTGTCAAAATATATTTAGAGAAAAATCCATACTTAAAATCATTATTTTACTGGCGAATTAACTAAAAAGTATGTCTTTATAATGTCCAGTTTGATCTACAATGAAACCATTACTATTATGAACGAGTACAATGTGAGGCACCAATATCTTCAGAAGCATGGCACTTTCAATGAATCTTGACACAAAAAAAAACTGAGACCTTGAAAGCAAGCTACAATTATAGCAGTAAAATAGTCACCTGTTCATTAAATAAAATAAGAACAGGCAAAAAGTATTTCATTAAAAAGGCTACAGTTCATGGATACTGGCTAAGCAGAATAAAGTTTTCACTAATGCAGAAGTATAAAAAGAGTGCTTTATAGACATTTTATCTTGGCTGAGATTATCCAAAGTCAGGTGACAGACAGAGCCAGGCACAATGATCATATATCTCTAGATATTGATGAAGCAATAGAAAACACAGGTGTGGCACAACTATGTGTTTATATCTGATAATTTGAGGCAGCAGAATTCAGACAGGAACAACAGGCACATGCAGAAGAGGGCTGAGGGTGCTTCAGCATCTGCCCCTTCTGCTCTAGGTGCCACTTTCAAGCTTTTTGTTATCTTCACTTTTGAACTGGAGCCCTTTGACTCACCCTACTTCTGAGTATTGACTTTATAATTGAAGCAGCTAATACAGTGTGATTTAATAATCTTGTTAATTGTAAGGTGCAGTACCTTTTTTTAGTAACCACATATAAACTATTTATATAAAATAAAAATTAATAGATTAGAAGATATCACATGTACAATAATAGTAATTCACTATCTTTTTTATTGCTTTAAGCCTTTCACATCTGTGACTAAAAGAGGTTATTGATTTTGAGTATGAGCACTTACGCAATCCAGTGGATTCCATACGTGATGCAGTGTTTACTGTGTCTCCAAAAAGACAATACCTTGGCATTGTGAGACCTACTACTCCAGCTACACAAGATCCTGTTAAAAAATTCAATGAAAATGCAAAAACGTTAATGGAAATGTGCATTGGATACATATTATTTTCATGACCAATAAATACAAATTAAAAAAAAAACTTTTCTATTTTAATTTTATCTAACTAAACAAAACTCTGTAATTTATTGAACATTATGTTCATTATTAGCAAGAATTGCTGAAACAAATGTGATTTGTAATAATAATATTATGATTAATATGATCAAGTCCTTTATAGAATGTAAATATGTAGTAATCCTGCATTTTATTAACAGGATACAGGACAAGTAAGGAATTATTTTGTGGTATAACAATGCAAAGTCTTTATAAAATTGAACAAAAAAAAATAATTATCAATATATTTTGTAAAATCTGGAGGTTACTTTTGACCTATATACAAATGACACCATAGAAGCCAAAATGCCTAAATATAAGAAACTAGCAAAATACCCGCGCTTCGCAGCGGAGAAGTAGTGTGTTAATATATTATATTGCATATATAATATATAATATATATATATATATATATATATATATATAATATATATAATATAATATAATATATATATAATATATATATATCATATATTGCATCCGGCGCCGCCGTGAGTGGCAGCCTTTTCAGCAGCTCAGTGTATGACTGTATATGTATGTGTACTTTTCTACTTTTATTTTTCTATTTTTATTTATTGATCACTTCTACCACTTTATTTTGTGAATTTCCCATCGGGATTAATAAAGTATCTATCTATCTATCTATCTATCTATCTATCTATCTATCTATCTATCTATCTATCTATCTATCTATCTATCTAAAGAGGTTATGAAAAAAAAAGGAAACATTTTAAAAATAACGTAACATGATTGTCAATGTAATTGTGTTGTCATTGTTATAACTGTTGCTGTCTTTTATATATATATATATATATATATATATATATATATATATATATTATATATATAATATACACACACACATAAACATTTATATACATATACATATATATACATATCTACATATACACATCTACATATATATACACACATACATAAACACACACATAAGACTTACTGACTGAAACGGGCTTTCATTGACAATCATGTTACGTTATTTTTAAAATGTTTCCTTTTTTTTTCATAACCTCTTTAACACACTACTTCTCCGCTGCGAAGCGCGGGTATTTTGCTAGTATATATATATATATATATATATACATATACACACATACATGCAGTTTTAATAACACAGAAATCAATATAAACATTAACATCATTATCATATGAGAATATGAAGTAATATATAAGAAGCACATTTCATATAAATATAAATTATTAAACAGTAAAATCTTCTTCTGTAATTTGCTACCGTGGCAATTTGTGTGTCTGTCCAGGATTTTAAATGACCTGTAGCTCGCAAACCGTTTCACCTATACACTTGAAATGTGGTACACATATAGTACGTCACGTCTACTATCCGCTTTATGGGTGATGATTGTTTTACTCTTTTTATCTTTATTTTATTTTATTGTAGAATCAACTCCTATCTGCGCACAGCAGGGCAGCCGTGGGCGGATGCGTATGGTGTATTCACTCCATGTTATCGTGCATTGCGCTGTCAGTGGTATTTTGATAAAAGAATTTGAACAACATATAAGAAGCGTATAAATTATTAAACAGTAAAACATTAACATTTAAGAAGTAAAGTTACATTAAGTACTACTGCAGTGCCTTCGGGTATACCTCATTTTTTGTTTGCCCATTACATGCTTAAATGTATACATTTTTTGGTGCACCTACCCGAGAACACGCGACATATAACCGAGCGTGGGAGAAGCATGGATTTTAAACACGCGTTGAGTTGATCTGCTGGTCTCCCTCGTGGAATAACTGGTAATGTTTGACTAAAATCTACAGCGAGTAAAACGACATTACCTCCTATTTTTTTTTTTTACGATCTCTGAGATCTTGCTTTTTTCGGTTCAAGGCTTCATAAGCTCTTTTATGTTGTATGGTGTACTTATCCCAAACCATCATCTTTGAATGTTGCAAGACTTTCGCCTTGTATGTAGATCGGGGTAATTACATTCATTGCATTCCTAGTCTGAATCACAATGTGATTGTATGGGTGGTTACCTGGCACTGTAGGGTTGCCACCCGTCTTTTAAAATACGGAATGGTGCCGTGTTTGAGAATGAAATTGCGCGTCCCGTTTTGAATCAATACTGGACGGGATTTATCCCGTATTTTTTTTATAATTTTTTTTTTAAAGCAGCGTCTCATGCAAATCATCCCACACGCATTTTATGAAGATGCCTCCTTTCCTACTTTTGATTGGGTAATACTTGATGTCATCGTTACTTTGATTGGTCTTTTTAACTGTCCAGTGAGGAGGGCGTGTGTTTTAAGTAGAGTCTGCAAAGTGTTGGCACTGAGATGTGGCGTCAGCGCCATAGTTGAAGCCCCTAACGTTGCGGTCAGCAAGTCGGCTAACATCCGCCATGTGCCGTCTTTCAGTTGCGAGAAGCAGATCATAGAATGGTTGAAACTGTTGCCCCTAACGTTGCGCCACGGCGTGTGGTTCGTTTATACCTCGTGTCTTCTCATTAAAGTTTTATCTCGCGAATATGTTATTGCAATCCGCAGCGGGAGCGTTTCTATAAACTTAATTTAAACTTACGTTTTACACCGTGCTTTGTTTCCCTTATGAACATGCTTGTATGCTTAAGTCGCTCCGTTCTCAATTGTTTAATTAATTTTTTGGTGTTCGCTGTTTGCGGCTCTTCCTCCATTTCCCCCTACTTCGTTCTTTTATCTCGCGAATATGTTATTGCAATCCTTAACGGGAGCGTTTCAATAAACTGATTGAAAATAGTTTTGCATTTACCTTTTTAGTAAAAGGCGAGCTTTTAAGCCTGAGAAATCACCCCGTAAATGCACACGTTTAATTGCACATGTGTTAATATGTATGGTTACACAGTATTAAAAGACAGTGAACAACGTCAGTTACCTTTGTTCCCGCGTTTGATAAAAGGTGAGCTTTTAAGCCTGAGAAATCACCCCGTAAATGCACACGTTTAATTGCACATGTGTTAATATGTATGCTTACACAGTATTAAAAGACAGTCAAAAATTAACGTCATTTACCTTCGTTCCCGCGTGTGACTCGTGCTGTAAATCTCTTCCTTGTTTTTAGTTCACGTGATTACGT
Source organism: Erpetoichthys calabaricus (assembly GCF_900747795.2). Classification (NCBI taxonomy): domain Eukaryota; kingdom Metazoa; phylum Chordata; class Cladistia; order Polypteriformes; family Polypteridae; genus Erpetoichthys; species Erpetoichthys calabaricus. The sequence continues at coordinate 199,244,753 of NC_041397.2, forward strand.
AGGAGGCGTGATGACGCGATACGTGACTCCGCCTCCTCCATTACAGTGTATGGACAAAAAATATGTTCCAGTTATGACCATTACGCTTTGAATTTCGAAATGAAACCTGCCTAACTTTTGTAAGTAAGCTGTAAGGAATGAGCCTGCCAAATTTCAGCCTTCCACCTACACGGGAAGTTGGAGAATTAGTGATGAGTCAGTCAGTGAGTGAGTGAGTCAGTCAGTCAGTCAGTGAGGGCTTTGCCTTTTATTATTATAGATAAAGAAATGTTTATTTACAAAAATAATTATAATTGAAGGGTGCAATATATTAGAGAACTAAACATACACATACATTTAATAAATGCATTAATTTATAAATTAATAAATTAATAATTATAAAACCATATAGCCATTCTGGGTCTTCTTTAACACAAGGTTGTTTCATTTCAGATTTCCTCCTGTTAACACCTCCCTGCGTAGCTCATATTATCCCTTCAGCAGTCTGGCACTCGAAATGATGCTACTGGTCCTAGGTGGCCCTGTCAGGGGCAGATCTATTGCTACCACGTCCATGGGGCTGGCCAAAGTGTGAAATTTAACCTGAAAGTCAGTAATGAATATTTGCTAGATTGGATTTGCTTTTAATAGACTTGCTAATGCCATTAATACATATATTAATAGGATATAGTGGGTTGGACAATGACTGACAGACTGACTGACTCCAATTCAAAACCAGTTACTTTGACAAAAATATGAGCATCATTCAGCTAATGCATTCATCACTCAGACAACTTGTTTGATATAGCTACATGGGTGTCAACCCATATGGTTAACTGGGCCCATGTTAACTTTTTTTTCTTTTTTCCACAGTTTTGAAGGGATATGTCCATTTCAGGCTGTGATACAGGAGTTTTATTCTAATTCAGTTTTGTCACACACTTTGGCAGGTTGACATAAATAATTAGATGTTGTTCTCCTTTTCTAATTTGCTGCATTAATTAATGTGTACAAATGTTATATGTGGGAAGGAGAAGGGGTTGTGAAGGTGAGTGTTTTTGCAAACTGAATTTTGAAAAAAAAAAGTCACTCAGATATCTGCACACCGTATGCATATCCACTGGTACAAGTGGAAAGTTTAACAAATGGAATTTATCAAGTATGTCCTATTACACCTTACCACCTTCTGTTGTTATAAAATTCTTCTTTTACACATAAAAAATAATAATATTGTGGGCCTATCTGTTGCAGGTAAACTATCTTTAATAGTCATTTAGAAAATACTGTACAAGGGGGCTTCGCCCCCTGCTCGCTTCGCTCGCCTACCCCCGGCGTTTTGAACCCGTGCCCGCTGGGCAGCCGTAGTTTCAGACGCGCGTTGTAGGAGCTTGTGTTGTTTTGAACCCGTGCTTGCCCTGCTTCTGTGGTTTGAGACGCACGTTGTAGGCGTATATCCCTCAGTCGAGCTCGTTCGGTTTGAACCCGTGACTGCTTTGCCTCCTTAGTTTCAGACGTTGGGTCGCGTTCGGCATTTTGTACGATCCCAAGCAGCACATTATTCCTAACTTCACTCCGCAGTAGTGCCACGCACAATATGGCAGTGACGCCTGCGCCTTCACTACACAGTAGTGCCACTCACAATATGGCGGCAACGCCTGTGCCTTCCGTATTATGTCGGGTTTTACCATGCTGTTTAGGTGCCTTTGCCTTTCATACTTTCCCACGCCTTCCGACGCGCGATTTAGGTGCCTGCACCTTCCGGGTCTGCCTCCGCTGTGTGGTGTGGACGTTTAACTGTCGTTTTTTCTGCCTTTATATTCTGTATCTCGCTGTGCATGTGTTTCGTGCCTAGGCTTTTTTGAAGCTGTTGCATTCCAGTTTTCATCATCTATAACCTGCTCTCCATGTGTTTGGCCCCGTTCTTTAACCTCTTTATGATGTTTTACTTTGTTTCCTACTCTGTCTTTTATTTCTGTCCTCGCTTTATCCTGCTTGCGGCATGTCAGATGGTTCGTAGTCTCTCCCGTTTCGCTCTGGGGCGAGCGGCTTTATGTGGCGCCTGCGCACGTTCGTAGTCTCTCCCGTTTCACTCTGGGGAGGGGGGCTTTGTGTGGCGCCTGCGCACTATGTTTCCTGCGTCCACGGGCAGGTCCCTGCGTCCATATCCGGTTTACCGTTCTCGGTTAGTAATATGGATAGCTATTTTCCTTTCAAAAGACAGGTTCCAGACTGATAAGTCCATAGAGCTGACTAGTTGCTTCTTAGTGTACTTGGATCTGTGTTATAAAATACTGACCAGTGTGCACTCATTCATGACTCAGGCGCCGCCGAGAGTGGCAGCCTTTTCAGCAGCTCCGTGTACGACTTTATTTTTCTACTTATTTATTTTTACTTATTTATTTTTCTACTTTTATTCTACTCTTTTTTATTGATCACTCCTATCACTTTATTTTATGAGGATTCGTTCCCTGGACACACTTACTTTTTACAACGTGGGCATGGATTTTTACAAGCCGAGGCTCGTCTATTCAAGTACTCAACTTAGAGCGCTGAGTACAAATGCCAGTGCCGGAGTGGTACCCTATTTACCCGACGAGTTAAGAAGGCGGTATCATGGCAGCAGAGCCGGCACTAAGCAAAAAATGAAGCGGCTTGCGAGAAAGTGGCGTTTTAAGCCCTCGGTGCCTTCTGTGATTCTGGGAAATGTGAACTCAATCTCAAATAAGATCGACGAACTGGTTGTGCTGGTGCAAAATGTCAGAACCTACAGAGAATGCAGTTTGTTGTGCTTTTGCGAAACGTGGCTAACTACCACCATCCCAGATGCTAATGTGGAGCTACCCGGGTTTAGCACAGTTAGAGCGGACAGAGATGCAAGTACCTGCGGGAAGCACAAAGGAGGAGGACTCTTCAGGAGGACTCATTTTCTATGTTAATACACGGTGGTGTAACTCTGGACATGTTAATGTCAAAGTCTCCACTTGCTGCAGGGACATCGAACTGTTGGCCGTAAGTTTGCGTCCCTATTACTTGCCCAGAGAGTTTGGACACGTCATTGTTGTTATTGTTTATATTCCTCCTCGGGCGGACGTGGAGACAGCGAGTGACATCATCCATTCTGCTGTTGTTAAGTTACAAACGCAGCACCCTGAGGCGCTTGTGCTAATCGCTGGAGATTTTAACCATGTGACACTGGACAAAACATTACCTGCATTCTCCCAGTATGTGGACTGTAACACCCGGGGAAATAAGACTATTGATTTACTGTATGCAAACGTTAAAGACGCATACAGCACCACCCTGCTGCCTGCGCTTGGTAAAGCAGACCATAACCTGGTTCTGCTTCAGCCTCACTACAAACCTAGAGTGAAGGTCCTACCTACAACTACACGCTCATTCAGGAAGTGGTCCCCTGAGGCAGAGCAGGCTCTTAGAGAATGCTTTGGAACTACAGACTGGGATATCCTGCAGGGATCACATAGTGAGAACATTGAGGAGGTTGTTGACTGCACTACTGACTACATCAACTTCTGTATGGACATTGTAGTTCCAGTAAGAACTGTACACTGCTATGCTAACAACAAGCCATGGATTACAAGTGACATCAAGGGCCTTTTGAACCAGAAGAAAATGGCTTTTAAAAGCGGTGATCAGCATGAGCTCAAGCGCGTGCAGAAGGAACTCAGAGTCCAGCTCAGGGTGGCGAAGGAGCAGTACAGGAGAAAGCTGGAGCAGAAGTTGGAGAATAACAGCATGAAGGAAGTGTGGGATGGGATGAAGATCATCACTGGCTACAGCTCGAAGCGGGGTGCCACCATTGAGAGAGACGTGAAGAGAGCAAACCAAATGAACAACTTCTTCAACAGGTTTGACCACCCCAACCCACTCTCACTCTCACCTCGGAGTACTGCACCCTCCACACATCCTTCTGCTGATACCAGCATAGGAGAGACATCCCCACCCATAATTACAACAGCGCAAGTGAGCAGAGAGCTGAGGAGACTTCGTGCCAGCAAAGCAGCAGGTCCAGATGGAGTATCGCCACGACTGCTGAAGGTCTGTGCATCGGAGCTGGGGGGTCCTCTACAGCGCATCTTCAACCTGAGCCTGGAACAGGGGAGAGTCCCGAGGCTTTGGAAAACATCTTGCATCACCCCAGTCCCAAAGGTATCACTTCCTAGTGAGCTGAATGTGATGAAGACCATGGAGAGGCTGCTGCTTCACCACCTTAGGCCACAGGTTCAACACGCCCTTGACCCTCTGCAGTTTGCATATCAGGAGAAGGTGGGATCGGAGGATGCCATCATCTATATGCTACACCGATCCCTCTCCCACTTAGACAGAGGCAGTGGTGCTGTAAGAATTATGTTTCTAGACTTCTCTAGTGCCTTCAACACAATCCAACCTCTGCTCCTTAGGGACAAGCTGACAGAGATGGGAGTTGATTCATACATGGTGGCATGGATCGTGGACTATCTTAAAGACAGACCTCAGTATGTGCGTCTTGGGATCTGCACGTCTGACATTGTGGTCTGCAACACAGGAGCGCCACAGGGGACTGTACTTTCTCCGGTCCTGTTCAGCCTATATACATCGGACTTCCAATACAACTCGGAGTCCTGCCACGTGCAAAAGTTCGCTGATGACACTGCTATCGTGGGCTGCATCAGGAATGGGCTGGAGGAGGAGTATAGGGACCTAATCAATGACTTTGTTAAATGGAGCAACTCAAACCACCTACAACTGAACACCAGCAAAACCAAGGAGCTGGTGGTGGATTTTAGGAGGCTCAGACCCCTCATGGACCCCATGATCATCAAAGGTGACTGTGTGCAGATGGTGCAGACCTATAAATATCTGGGAGTGCAGCTGGATGATAAATTAGACTGGACTGCCAATACTGATGCTCTGTGCAAGAAAGGACAGAGCCGACTATACTTCCTTAGAAGGCTGGCGTCCTTCAACATCTGCAATAAGATGCTGCAGATGTTCTATCAGACAGTTCTACGCGGTGGTGTGCTGGGGAGGCAGCATTAAGAAGAAAGACACCTCACGCCTGGACAAACTGGTGAGGAAGGCAGGCTCTATTGTTAGCATAGAGCTGGACAGTTTAACATCTGTGGCAGAGCGACGGGCGCTCAGCAGGCTCCTATCAATTATGGAGAATCCACTGCATCCACTAAATGGTATCATCTCCAGACAGAAGAGCAGCTTCAGCGACAGCGACGTTCCTCCCCCAAATTATGCGACTCTTCAATTCCACCCGGGGAGGTAAACGTTAACATTTAACATTATACAAAGTTATTGTCTGTTTTTTTACCTGCATTATTATCAATGTTTAATTTAAATTTGTTTATTGTATCAGTATGCTGCTGCTGGAGAATGTGAATTTCCCATTGGGATTAATAAAGTATCTATCTATCTATCTATCTATCTATCTATCTATCTATCTATCTATCTATCTATCTATCTATCTATCTATCTATCTATCTATCTATCTATCTATCTATCTATCTATCTATCTATCTATCTATCTATCTATCTATCTATCTATCTATCTATCTATCTATCTATCTATCACTTCTCCCTATAAAATAAACGCATTCTGTAATTTCAAATATTCCTGCTAAGAACAAAGTTAAAAAAAAGTGAACATGATTATTAAAGTTCAGAATGAGAGGTGATTTAACAGTGTTAATCTTTTAATTAAATCAGCAGAGCATATGTTTGCTTATTGGTTCTTAAGAAATTTATCAGTATCTGGAAGGGGCTTGTAGCCAGAAAGGAAGGTCTATCTAAGCTTACTGCCTTAGAATTGGATGTGCTAAAGGACTGTCATATAAATATTGACATTTTCAGCGTCTCAGTGTGCTCTGAAATGAAAGCATAGAGAGTAAGATTAGTTTGTTTTGACCACTATTAACCTGTGCTTGAAGCAGTTGTCCTGTGTTGCCTATCATGCAAACTGTTGACTCTCAAAAACTTCTGTTGTGGCTTTGGGTCCGTCAAACCTATTAATGTCAGAATTTTCTCCAGTTTCCAAATTCCGGAAAGACTTTCACTTTAAGGGGTATATATTGATTTGTCTATCTCCCTTTGTTAATTGCCTTTTTCTTGCCATTACAATAGCAATATACTTCTTCCTGCAGGGCAATATTATCCAAATACTTCTTCAGAGGGTGTAGCAACAAAGTTTGTTCCAAAACTGCTTTTATATAGATAGAGGGTTTGGACCATTTCAGATTATTCATAGACTTGAACCGCTTAAATTTCAATAAAAACTAGAAAGATGGGGTTGTTAGAAAACCCTTGACCAGTAGTGTATAACTAATTTGCATAACTCTCAGAAAACATGTTTTCACTTTGTCATTATGGATTATTGAGTGGAGATTAATGGATAAAAATGGCAAACTTAACATGCAAAATAAAGTATGCAGAAAGTGAATCCACTGTATGTATATATATGGAAGGAGAAAAAAATATACATATTGGCTGTTTTTGGCTAATGATTTTAATGTTAAACCATGTTCTACAAGTTTATCTGAGAATATACAAATTTAGAAGCCATGAATTTATGGATTACTGTCTCCAGAGGTTGACACCTATGTAGCTAGCTACTGTATGTGTGTTTGTCACTTAACCCTTTGATCTGAACTGCCATTAAAATTCATCATAAGAACTGATTGTAACAATCCAAACCGCCAAGTGAATGAGCTTTGAATTGAATACCAAACCGATTATAGCCTAGTATAAGGCTTTTAAAATGTACCCATAAGCAACTGGACAAATTTTGAAAGGTAATTGCAACATTTCTACCATTGTCAAACAGAAGAGAAAATGAAAGACATCAAGCAGATTGCATGGTAGGGTGGTCAAAACAACTCTTGAACAGAAAGCTCAAGCTGACAACAAAGATGCCTTTGTTCTTTCCCGTCATGGATTTCATGAGATGGAGAAATGATTCTGAAAGTTCTGCTTTGATATAATAACGAGTTTACAGGCACTACTGTCAATAAAGACTTACTTCTTGAATTAATAAATGTTGTTATTAATTGAAAAAGCACATTTCTCTGATTTTCACACTGTGAGAAATAAGCTACATCAGACAAAAATATTTTTTGAATTAAACAAGGCAAATGAAAAAGAGAATCCCTGATAAAATTTAAGTCTTTGTATCTTTTCAAGGAGATTTTTGTATAAGCTTTTTTCATTTGTGTAAGTTTGTACTTATTTTGCTACTGAGTAGTGTTGGGAATGAACTTCCCAACATTAAAGCTTACAAAAAGTCATCTATGTTTAACTATTATGTATAGCTGTTTGAAAAACATTATTGTGCTCCACATTATGAACCAGTGTACAAAAGCACTGGGCTTATATTAATTTATTAAAAGCTTTACTAAACAGCATGACAACCACCATCTTAAACTACAGTATTTTATGATAATAGGGGGAAAGATTTAGTGGGGAAGATGATTCTTTAAGTAGTTTAGAACCAGTATTGCTGGATGAGTGATGACAGAATGTTCAGATTACTGTTATACAGTAGAAGTCTCATGTATATTGTGGTGTGTGGCCGGCTAAATATTCCTGCCATCACCCCCAGGCCGCCAGGTGGAGCTCTCCCAACAGCGTGGACGTTCCCCGAATTCCAGCAGGGCCTCATGGACTTTGTAGTTTATATGCACAGCCCTGCTGGATACCATGGGGACCACCGGGAGTCGCTGTGGGGAGGCTGCCGGACTCTTATTTGCCCTATAACCCGGAGGTGCGTCATGATCACATGACAAGAGGAAACGACGTGCTTCCGGGTTGAAGAAAGGAGCTTTTTATCCGACCCGGAAGTGTTCATGATCACATGGACAGAAGGGAGAAACATTTCCGGGTCAGGGACTATATAAAGGACTCTGGGAAACCAGTACGCTGAGCTGAGCTGGGAGGAAGGGTGGCAAAGTGTCTGGGAGCGTGGAGGATTGATTACTGTGTTGTTTATTGTTTATATGAGTATTGTGGAGTGTAGGTGCTTTGTGCACTTTAGTAGTGTCCAAATAAATAATTCTTGGACTTTTACCTGGTGTTTAGCGTGGTACCTGAGGGTTCGAGAGGTCGATAAAGGCCTCAACTGTTACAATATCTTTGTGTAAAAAATATATAATATATAAATACACAATTTAAACAGATTGTTATTTTCATGGGAATTGTTACATATGCATAATAGAACTATTTTACATTACAGCGAGTAATTAACCATATTAAAAAATAGTTAAAATGTAATAATTTGAAAGTAAATTATGTTTCATGTTGCGTTAGAGTTATTTGTAGCGTAACATAATTTTGTTCTGTTTGGCTTTGAAATTAACACGCAAATAGTTTTTAAACTTACACTTTTACTGTAAAACTTCAGTAAAAACAATTTTTCAAATTAAGTTTTCATCAATATCTCATTGAATTTTGATTCTGTGTTTGGACTTTTATCGTGACAATGGAATGTATAACTGCCCGTGATTAAATTTCGTTTCTTTCTCTCTTTTAAATAAAACGACTTTTTCGAATGTTTGGCTCTGAGATTTGTTAATTGTCTTTGCAAAAGCTATTCTAATGGGAAACTCTTAACATTTTAATACAAATGACATATCAAGATCTCCTTTGTTGACTAATGTTATCTGCAGAAGATGTACTACATTGCCTTTCTTGGATACATCCTTCTTTCTACAGTAATTCGTGCGGTGGAACACCAGACGGTGTTATCGGTTGTAGATATTCTTCAGGATATTGTAAGTTGATGTTTTCATCTTCTGCACGATCACCACCAACTGTTTCATCATAGTCTATTGATACACATTTAACCAATTTGCAGTGTAACTGATCATCATTTTTGGTGTTAATTCTTTGAACTTCATCGTTTCTCAGTGCTAGGATTGCCCATGTACTCATTTTTTCTGTTGATAACAGTACTGTGTGCGTGGTTGAATACGGTTGAGAGGAGGGTGTGACTTGAACAAATCTCATGGCCAAGGTCTCGTCTCGCGGGACTTGAAAGAATTTCTGGGAAAAAAGTCTTGTCTCGTCCCAGGATTTTTTTATATAATAGAGAGATATTATTTTTCTGTTTTTCTCATACACATAGACTGCCAGAAACATTCTTTGTCACCCCTAACCAATCCTCTGCATGTGTGTGCCACCCTGCCAAAACTCTCTGCCACTCTTTTGCTACCCAACATAAAATTTTGTAAATCTGCCACTGGCAGTCATGAGCTCTACCACACATTTTATCAAGGTAAGTATGGCCAGTATAGATTGTGGCAGGGGGGCAGTAGTAGCTTTATCTTCTGCCAGGTGTTATCCCTATAGGTACTGCCCTCCAGTGTCAGTCTTGTTATTTTTGTGGGGTTTAATAACTGCATATTTCAATTGGCATGAGCATATAGGTTGCCACTGCCAGCTGATTTTTAGTAAGGAAATCTTATATCCCATCTTTTGTCCTGTCTTTTGAATACCTAACCCAGCTGTGTTCTTGTCTTCAGTATACAACATCCACTTATCTATTTGCAAAAACAGAAACTCTTTACCCTAAATGTCTATACAAGTACAAGACAAAACTGGATGGGACATCAGAATTTCAAAGGGTGTACATAAACCCATTAACATCAGGGTATTTCAAGGACACTATTCAACCAAACCACATGTTTTTGACACTTCAGCCAAAATAACCTGGGGCTGGTATGCATGGTATTGTAGCAGTGCAACCTGTTCTTACATCATGCTTATTCTTAAAAAATCACTACCAGATTGTTCAGTAGTTTGACTATGGTAATATCTCATTCACCCTACTAGCATATGAACTACAGTACATGCACATGTGTGTGTATGTGTGTTTGTTTGCAGGTTCTGCAATGGACTGGCATCCTGCGTTGCTCCTGATGTTGCAATGATAGACTATGGCCTACTGTTGTGATGTAAGATTTTACATATAACTTGATAAATATTTTGTATGTCTTTATTGGTAATTTAGGCAAAGCAATGTAATTTAGTGTTATAATAGTGAGTGTTTACCCCCCCCCCCCCTTTAGGAATGGGTCTTTTTGAATTTTATGACAGAGATGGGGGGGATGTGCCCTAAACCAGTTTGGTGAGTGTTTTTCTGCTAAAGTCTTTCAACTCCTGCAAGGAAGCTAAACTGCACCTTAACATATGGTATTGGAAGATGGCAGGTGTTAAGATTGTCTTTGCCCCATTGGTCTGAAGTATGGCTGTTTGGAATTGGCTTCTATCAGAAGCTTTTAAGTACCATGATATCCTATTGGCTGTAGGGTTTGGACAGAGAATCTATAAATCTGCTTGTTCAACCACATTATCTCTCTCTTACTAACCTTTGATCATGAAGAAGCATATCTCTGTTACTAACCTCTGATCATGAAGACCAAACTGATGAACTGAAAGGACAACACAATGGAGACCACAGCTCGGCAGCCATATTTGAACAGGCTTGCAGCCTGTTCTGAAGAAAGCTGAGCACCAATGATGCCTTAACTAGAGACATTTTAAATAATTACAAGTCTGTGTGCCACCCGAAAGTACACATCACCATTTAATCAGGTTGTATGGTTGCCAATATTCAAATGTACTTTGTATATTGTTATTATTTATGAATATTATCAATAATACATTGTTTTATATGTAATTTAACTCCTGCTTGTCTTTTTACTACACCTAATTGCCTGAGGTTATAGATATAGAAGGGAAGGTGGGGATAGGTTATATACTACAGTATAATACCTTATACACAGTGGTAAATCTGCGGGATTAGGCATTCTGACAAAGGCTACTTATTAATAATACACTAGGGGAAAGTAGAGCAATATATTACTCTACCAAGACAAAACACCTACTTAAAGAGGGTTAAGTAGTTTGGAGAAAAGTACTTTGAAAACAATCCACACATAACAGCATACAAATGTGCAAATGTACAGTATATGAAACCTCTCTTGGCACAGCTTATGTTTTGACATTTGTACATTAGAAATCTGAGTTGTGGGGAAATGCTTAAATTTATCTGGCATATGTTTAACCAATAAATATTGTGCAATGCTGATGTTTTCATACCTGAATGCAAACCTATTCGTATCCGTACTGGAACTTCAGGCATGTGTCGCATTTTGAAAGTTCCAACTGAACTGAGAATATCTAAAGACATGTTTGCAATTTCTGCTGCATGTTTGTTTCCATTTCTTTTTGGAAGCCCTGAAGCCACCATATATGCATCTCCTATTGTTTCCACCTATAACAATAAAGCAAGTCTTTTTGAATTCAAAACTACACAATTCACAATTATAATTGATGGAATATATGCTTGTAGAATGACACATGACACATGAATTTAGACTGCACTTATCAGTTTAATTAGGTTCACTGAGCCAATAATTTTTTTAAGCTTGGTTATTGGATTACCTTATACACCTTACACATGGAAGAAGTGACAATTTTTAAGTTTATATGTTATTCATTCTTTATATATAACGTTCCACAAAATTATGTGACTTATTTTATTAAAACAATTTTGCAATATTATAGAAAATCAGAAAGGAAAGAGAAAGTACTTTGTAACTGTACACTCTATTAAAAATGTCTGCATTATAAAAATAATAAGTTCACAACAGGGATTATTTGATTTGTTGAATATGACTTACCTTATATACATCATGGTTGCATAAAACAGCATCAAACAATGTATAAAGATCATTTAAGAGATCAACAACTTCTATAGGTTCGCTAAGAGCTGAAATAGTTGTGAATCCAACAATATCACTGAAATAGATTGTGACTTGGTCAAAGTATTCTGGTTCCACAGTACCTCCAGTTTTAAGTGCTTCAGCAACAGAACTGTAAAATGATATAATTGTATAGTTTAAAATTAACACATACATATCACTTAAATATTCAAAAAATAAAAAGCATGTAATTAGGAATGAATAATGAATATACTAATTCATCCTCTTGTGTGGTGTCAGTCAACACATTTCCTCCATTTTTTCACAAGCATTTCTAATACTACATGCTAACTGGTCATATAGATAGTTCACTGGAAGCAACCGTATATTAACAATTTATTCCTTTAGTGAATTCCTTTATCCAGTTACTAAGCCCACTTGGGGTCTTGGGTAGAATACAGAAACTGACAGTGGATAGTTGCACCACCCACACTCATTTATACTGGACCAAATAAGAGAAACCAATTGACACACATATCTTTTCACTAGGGAAAAACTTGTAAATGATGTCACGTTCATGAAAAGTAAATTAGTTGCTTAGTGATACAGGGTTTACTGTCCAATACAGATCTGTGAGTTGACCTACGTTGGCTTCTTTTGAGAAATTAGTTGTGTATTTTTGCAATTTAAAAGGATTCGAACCATTAAAAGAAGTGTTAGTCAGGGTAATGAGTGTGTTCGCAGAAAAATACTTCACTACAATAAATTATTGAAAATAATACTGTTAAAATTGCAGATCATGTGATATATATTTTAGTTTCAATCAGAATTTGCTTCTACTAATTAAAAAAGTATATAAATATAAAAATGCATAATAATGAATTCTTACATTATTAGACAAACTAAACGTTCCTATTTCAAATGTGCTTACTAATAAAGTTGTTTTACTTAATGCAAAAAATAAATTAAGGTTTAATTAAATTTTATCTATTTAAAAATAACTTAAGTTATGTTAAGTATTTTAATAATCATCCATTCTTTTTTTCTAACATATGTATCCAAGACCTGCAGGGAACCAAGGCCAGTCTTGCCTGCACTAGACACAACCCTGGACTTAGCACCAGTCCATCACAGAGCACACTCATATACATAACCACACTGATTTATACTTGGCTTATTTAAAGTTACAAGAATATCTTTGGGAAGTGTGAGGAAAACTGGAATACCCAGAGGAAAATCCATGTAGAGAAAAAGAGGATATACAACTAGTGATGGGCCTCAATTTGAACCCAACACTTTGAGCCTGTGAGGCAGCAGCATTCAATTCTGACCATTTGTTGTTACCCATGCTGTAATACAGTATAATTATTAAAATTAGTAATTTGCAATAAAGGGGAAAGTGTCTTTCAAAATATTATTATTAGTGATATAGGCAGTTATCACATATTACAACTTACGGTGGAAGCATCTCAGATAGAAGCTTTTCTGTCCTTTGTTTTTCTGCTTCCAGCTCCTCTGTTCTTTCTCTTATCAAATCTTCCAGATTACTAGAGTACTGTTCAAGCATCCTCAGCATTGAGTCTATGATGTTGGTCTTTTTACCCTTGTTTATAGTTTTAAACTAATAACAAAATACCAAAAACAAGAGAACAGGAAAAAAATTAGATATATGTATATCATAATGCCAATTATTGACAAAGTTGGCTTTGGAATTATGAAATTGTTTTAATGAATTTTGCCTTTTTTCATACAGTCCATTAACAAATGTTGATATATATATATATATATATATATATATATATATATATATATATATTCTTATATGTATCTTATATATACTTTTATATATTCTTAGATACCAATAGTTAGATGAGTGAGATAATTTCTAGACATATTATCTTACATTAATTTTCATATTTGCATGCTGAACTGTTTAGTTCCAAATAAGTATTGCTATAATCGCAAGAAATAATAAGTTATACATAAGTCTTTTCTAACTTTTTTATTCACAATTGAAAAAGGTCCCATTCTTTGACTTTTTTTTGACTAAAAGTGGATTTCAGTACTTTTAAAATTACATTTAAACAGTTGTATCTCTAAAGAGCCATATATTTCTCTTTTTTCAATATAGTTATTTCAGATTTTAGAATAGAGGAATTGGGCTGGGACTTTGCATGGGTGTCAGTCTTATTGTCTTTTTCATCTTTGCCACAAATGGGTCAGTGGGAGGGATGAACTGGAATTTTTTTGTCCATAAAATACATTAAGCAGCAGAAGAGGTTCCTTGAATGACTGGACTTAATGATTTGGTTTGAAATGAAGTCTTGTAGATAGATAGATAGATAGATAGATACTTTATTAATAATGCCAGAATGCAGCATAATATAATGTAGCACATCTAAGTCTCACATGTAAGTAGTAATTTTCCAGTAAGTAGATAAGAACAAAGGAAACAGAAAGAGAAAGATACAAATGTATGTACTGCACATAACAAACTGAAAAGCTAAAACAAGTGAACAGGACATTTTTGGTTTATATAGTGTTTTGCTTTTTATTCTTTTTGTAACCTATTCTTATTAAAAAAAAACTCACTTGATCAAATATGTTATCAAAGTCAGGCCTTCTTTCCGGTAGTTCACTCCAACATTGTTTCATTAGCTGAATGCATTCTAGTGGAGCTTGGTCTGGAGCCACTGTTGGACGGCACATAGGTGGAGGTTTCTTCACTTTTCTTATAATCTCTGAAGAAAATAAAAGTCCCTAAGAAATTCTTATTTTATACAGATATCAAAAACATATGAACAGGAAATTTTTGTAGCTATATGTAAAATTATTAAGAGTTTTATTGTGACAGCAAGCATAAGGGTATGCTATTATACTGTATGTTGCCTCTTGATAATGAGAGGTAACCAATCTCCACACAAAGAGATAATCCTTGCACATATTTTTATGAGTCATGATGAATGGATTTACTAAAATGTAATGATGATATATTGTAATAATCCTTGTAATAAGGTATTCTAGTTATATAGGGCTACTTAATAAAGTTGCTTAGCACTTCCTAAAAATTAAGTTAAACCAGGGATTTATAACCTTTGTTTTGACAAAATAATAATGGTGCTGTAAGATGATTCAGTACTAGTATGGGGTGTTTTTTGACAGTTAATACAATATTTTCAGAAGATATACACATACACATATGAGGTTCAGTATTTATGTTCACTGAAGAAATTTTTTTATGATATCATGCTTGGTGGATTTGAACTACAGTGAGCTACAAATGGTGAAACATGAATGAAGCTGGGTAGGCTTTATGTTCTGTGGAAGAAAAAGTGTGCTGCTGGAAGATTACATTTGGGATATTGTAAATATAGTATCAACATAGAGATCTCCAAATGTCAGAATCCTTAGTATTGTTACTAAACTGAATACTCCATAAGTTAAAGAAGGCTGAAATATGTGATTATCATGTAGGACCAATAGATAAAAGATTATCTACCTTAAAATGTGTACTCCAATGGTTTCATATCTTTACTAAACTGGATTGCTGGTAAATTGGTGATAATTAGTGTTGGCCAGAGCAGGGAGCAAAACATTCATAAAGTTTTAGAACAAGATTCCCTTTCCATTTCTAGGTAGTCATTTCAAATTTCATGGATGTCTGCTCATTTCCAGTATTTTATTGCAAATATTTTCAGCCAAGTAATAGGGCTGAACGTTAGGTAGTGTCATGACTCTTTAAACTTAAGATCTTTGTATAGTCACCAATTTAATGCATGGCTGTTTTCATTTTTAGATAAAATGTTATAATTGAGTCTAACATTTCAAAGAAGGATTTACTGATATTATATAGAAGTATGCTTTGATGGAGATATAGGAGCTTTTTGCAGATACAGTACTCCTATGTCCAAATTAACAGTTAATACTAACTTAATACTAACATAAGGATGGGTGGCAATTTTAGACTTTTTTGGAGAGGATTTCCCAATACAGATATTCTAATATTTACATGGTTTTATGGTTCCTCTTAATTTGTGTTATGTGTATAGTGTTTAGTCAGTCAGTCAGTCAGTCATCTTCCAACCCGCTATATCCTAACACAGGGTCACGGGGGTCTGCTGGAGCCAATCCCAGCCAACACAGGACACAAGGAAGGAACAAATACCCGGGCAGAGTGCCAGCCCACCGCAGGTATAGTGTTTATTTTGTATTACAGTAAATGTTTTGTTATGCTACATATACGCTTCATTTATATACAGTAAATTTAAATAAAAAAATCTGTTAAATAAATAAAACTAACCCTCTTTTGATTTTAATTATGTGCATTTGTGACTGTGCACTTTTGCTGGTGCTCTTGTCCTGTGTGCTTTTATTGTGACAGCTTATTACTTATTAGTGTGATTATTATGTTTTGAGCATTTTTCCTTGTATTGCATTTGCATAATATTTACTGTCTTTATTTTTTTCTTTTACCATAGCATAACTGTTTTAAGTTGTGCATTATGACCACATCACCTGGAAGGTATTGAAGTGATGTGATCCTCCTGGTTTCCAAGATTCTGCATTCCTTATTATAAATCATCAGTATTAAGACTGAATGGTGGTAACAGATTCTCACATTATTTTGAATACGTCTTTGGTTTATAAATTAAGCTTGGTAGTTTCAGTTTCTGTTTTGATCTCTTGACTTCTTGACCTCAGCCAACACAGGGAACAAGGCAGGAACAAATCCCGGGCAGGGCACCAGCCCACTGCAGGGCACACACACCCACACACCAAGGACAATTTAAGATCGCCAATGCACCTAACCTGCATGTCTTTGGACTGTAGGAGGAAACCGGAGCACCCAGAGAAAACCCACGCAGACACGTGGAGAACATGCAAACTCCACACAGGTTGGACCCGGGAAGCAAACTTAGGTCTCCGTACTGTGAGGCAGCAGTGCTACAAATGCGCCACTGTGCCACCATCTTTGCATTTTAATTGAATGAAATTAATTATTTTATGGGTGCCCAACAAATTTTTTTGTCACATATGACAAATATTTTAGTGTATTTTTGTATTTTTGAATAAAATCATGTCACTTAAAAATCTCTTTTTTATATATTTATTAGCCATCCCAATGACACACAGTCCTCGGCACAATAAAAAAACCTTGACTTGGTGATTTGACAGAAATGCCATTAACGACAGAGTAGAATTGAACCTATGATCTTAAAGTGAAATGTAACATTAATTCATGTTCGTTTCTCATTTCAGAAAATCCTAACCACGGGGAAACCTTACACATGTGAAATACTGGAAATGTGTGTTTGTCTATTGGAGAATCAAAACTTCAATCTTTCTAAGAGAAGCCCAATACTTTATCCACTGAGCCAATATCACCAAATCAATTAAAAGAGTATTTTGCCAATGTTGTATATATATTATGAAAAATTGGTAAAATTAAAAAAAAAATTAGTTTGTATGACATTGGTCTTAAACCTTTGACCATTTGATTGAACGTCTAATACACTAACCATATGACCAATACTGCTTAACTGTCAGATTTAAGTAATTTGATAAAACTTCAATATCAATTAATCAAAATGTTTTTTTAATTAATTTGTCTACATTGGTCTTGAATCTTTGACTGTTTGATTGAAAGTCCAACTCACTACCCACTTGGCCAACACTGCTAGTTTTTCATATATGTGTGTGTTGGTTAAAGCACTATAAATATTAGTATTCACTAAAAGTATCATATAAGGAAATGAGAAATTTAAATTTGATGTAATTAATGCACAGATCCTGGGTTCAAACTGATTAAATATTGCAGTGTCACTGGAGATCAGCGTGCATGCAATGTTTGAAGAAAATTGGTTCAGTAAAAGTGGGTAAAAATGTATTGCAAAACTTGACCCAGCCATGCTGAACAAAATTGTGTAATAATAATAATAAGAAAAACAGTACTTGAATGACTGAAATGAAAACAAAAAACATTTTATCTAATTTGGATTCAGAAATTAGGGGTCAGAGTGATTGTGCTCCTTAATAAACTGTGTAGTTATTGCCACAGCTTTAGATGTTATACCTGCATTTGCTTATGATCAATCCAAGTTTGGATTTAATATGCAGCTAAAGTCTCCAGCTATTGTGAGATTTTGAGTGCTCAGACTGGAAACTAATCCAATTATACTTTAAGTATTAATGCTCTGTCATTCATATTTAGTAAGCAATTTTTGGTGAAGTAATTCAAATTGATATAGATTCCCCACAACCATAATTTACATTTACTTATTTGGCTGATGCCTTTATCCAAGGTGACTTACAACATTCATGATACAATTGATTACATTTATTTTGGTTTTTCAGTTGGAGCACAGACAAAACAACTGACTTGCTTAGGGTCACACAGTGTCTCTAGTGGGATTTGAATCCACAACCTCAGGGTTTGCAATCTAAAAGCCTTAACCACTACACCATACCTAATGTTCTGCCATAATATATTACCCTTCAACATCAGTGGCTACGAATAGAAATGTTTTGTGAATTGAATTTTCCACATATCTGGTTCCTTGTGAGAATTACAAATTTGATCAAACCAGTCGTCTTTCAGCTGAAAAACTGACCCTTACTTATTAAGTGGATCTCCTGTTAAAGTACTATCTTGGCCTTTAAAGATATGAGATGTGAGAGTACTTTCTTCTCTTAATGTGATTGAGGCCTTTAACATTCCATCTTACAAAGGTTATTTGTTGACAAGAATTTCTGTTCCTGCTTTCTAGGAAACATTTTCAGATTTTAGATGAATGAAAGAGTTTAGAACATAAACCCTTAAATTATAGCTTTATTACAAATTTCACATCAATGCCCATTACTGGTCCATATAACAAGTAAACTAACCAATAAATTACAGAATAAACAGTGGAGTAGGGGGAAGAAATTATTCTGTTTACCTTCTGCTCTTCTGTTATGAGCAACAATACTTGATCAAATTAAAAATACAACTAAATGTTACTGATCTTTTTACTTCTATGAAGATTTACCTTCAGGGGACAGTCCCAACATACAGTAAGGTGAGCCACGGACAACCACTTCTTGTAATATAATTGCAAAACTGTAAACATCTCCTTTGCATGTTCCTTTTCTGGACATATCTGGGTCTCTAAGGAATTCAGGCGCTGTCCAAAAAAGCTCTGAAGCAAGAAATAATATATAACTGAATTCTTTAATACTAATGTAGGTGAGTTTAGAAGTTTTTAATCCATGTATTACTTACTTACAAAACCAAAATTTACTGTAGAAAAATATTCATTGATATTTAATTTTTTTAAGGATATTGCATATGGAAGCATTGATGTCTCAAAGCAATGGGATATCAGAGTCATTTTCTGTCTTCACAGTAGAAGTTGCGTGTTCTTCTTCTGTTGGTGTGTGTTGCCCTTTTGGACTTGGTGAAAGTGAAGTTAACCTGGCTTCATATACGTAATTTCAGAAGATCATAGGTGATGAGAGTTTGTCACAGGGCAATTGTAATCACAACCACTGACAAATTTGACAGCAATATGAAATTGCATATCGAGTTGACTGCATGTCTGTCAATTGCAGAAAAAAACTGGAGTCCACAGAAGGCTCATATGGGGATATAAAAAACCCTTGAAAATTTCAGGCTTTATTTTAACTTAAGACTTACATGCTACAGAAAAAGAATTTTTTCTAAACATCTTTGCTGTACTTGTGGAAAAATGCAAGTAAGATTTTATTTTAATAATAATAATGAACTTTTACCTTCCGCTTTTGGCTGAATACGAGGAACTTTCTGAGTCTCTAACAACTCATTGTAGCCATAGTCTGTGATTTTTAACACAAACCGTCCATCTACCACACAACTGCGTGATTTCAAGCGTCCATGAGGAAAGTCTTTGTGATGAAGGTATTTCATGCCCTGAATGAAACAAAAAATAAAATAACAATCATTGCTAAGACTCTGTACTGTAGCTATGATCATTTTTACATAGCTGCAATATACTGTATGTATATATATATATATACAGTATATATATATATATATATATATATATATATATATACTGTATATATATATATTATATATATATATACAGTATATATATATATATATTATATATATATATATATATATATATATATATATATATATATATATATATATATATATATATGTAAAACACACATTTGTGTACATTAACATGTCTGTAAATTTGTTTGTTAATAGAAGGAACCACCAAATGAGTCTCTGGATATGAAATAATGAAGTATATAATAGTAGGTTTAGGGAATGCCATTTATTATTGACTCCAACATCCATCCATCCATCCATTTTCCAACCCGCTGAATCCGAACACAGGGTCACGGGGGCCAATTTAGAATCGCCAATCCACCTAACCTGCATGTCTTTGGACTGTGGGAGGAAACCGGAGCAGACAGAATGAAAAAAACAAAAGTAGAAATTGTATTTTGGAATTTGGTGGATTATTTTCTTGTATCATATTTTTGTTACAACATTAAAGTTACCTTTGATTTATTCATCAAAGTGCATGTGGAAACAATACTTTAAAATTTATACCTAGATTGGTGATTTACCTTAATCAAGTCTAGTAAAAGTGATGACTTGAACATCCAGTCCAACTTCACATCATCATTTCTAAGCAGATCCTGCAGACTTCCCCTAGAACAATGCTCCGTCACAATAGCAAAAATACCACACTCTGAGAAAAACCCTAGGAAAGGGTTTATGTTTTCATTTCGTAAGTCCTTCATCTGATCATATTCAGGAGAAAATTGACATAAAGAAGACACAGAGGAACATAACAACACATCTATAGAATGGAAAACCAATGGTCATGTATCATAAAACATTAAACGTAGCACAAATGACATAAGGAAAAAGTGCTTTCTTAAAATAATAGCCTATATTGTTAATAGCAGTCTCTAAAAATGAAAAAAGTCACTGATAATTGTGCAATTTGCAGTATTTCTTCCTGAAAAAGGAGGTGCTGTAGTACATTTACCATATAACAAAGGAGCAGTGAAGGTTGGATAAATGCCATAAGAACTCCAAGGGACAGCCAATAACTAAAAACTTAAGCAGTTCTTGGGATATTTTGTACTAGATGCTTATTTCAGTACTTGGGAGCTGCAAGTGAAGATGAGCAATGCTTTTGTGAACATTTTAAGAAAGAGGTTAACAAACTGAAGTAGAATGGAGGCTTTATAGAGAAGCATAAAGGTCACAATAAAAGTTTTGATCTTGACACTAGTAGCAAGCACCAGTACAAGCCAGTACAGAGAATGAAGAAGAAGAAGAGAAATATTATAAATAAAACAAGAGACTGAGAACAGTCCATGTGAGGCAGTATTTGGAATTAGTTGGACAGGCAGCAAAATTTTACCTGCCAGCAGGAAGTTCCAAAAATCAATTAAGCAGAACAAGAGCTTGAACAAGAAGTTGAATAGTACAACTTTGACTGATTTCTCAGGTGATGCTGCTAATCATAGCACAGTTGCATTAGGGCAAATAAGAGGGATTTAGATTCAATTCTGTCCCTTTCTAGAGTCTTATTCACTGGGTATATCAGGTTTTGCTTTCTGTTTTTCTGGCCTAGACTTGCGATTTTGTTATTTAGTTTCACAGTTTTGGATTCTGGATTTTGTTCTTGGTCAGCAAGTTTATAGTTAAGGTTTGGGATTTTGGTCTTTTCCTTCTGGTATGTTCTATATTTTTTCTGTTTTTGACTTTTGGTTTTCAGATTCTATTTCTATTTTTCTACGTGTCCTTGGGCTTAGTTTATTTTATTATTAGAATGTAGTATTCTTCCCTTCCTTTCCTTTATTTGAGTTTCTTCTTCTATTAGCAATATTTATTCATATTTCTTTGTCTTCTTTTAAATTTTGCATTGATAAATTATTAATTAATTAGTCATTTCAGGTTGGATTACATTATGGTATTAAAATTTTTGTTGGACTTGAGATGGGTTTTAAGGTTTTTGCACTTCTCTGTGGGTGGTCCTTAGTAAAATAATTATAGTCAAACACTAATGAGACTTTACAAGGGTGAGCAAAAAAGGAACTCAGCTGAATCACCTCAGCTGAAGCAGGACTGAAGATTATCTTGAAAATGATGATCTAGAAATATAATCAGACTTTGTGGTAAATTATGCAGTTCAAGGTTTCCAACAGAAGCTGAAGAATAATGAAAGTTGCTATTTTTAATCTTTTGTAACTGAGTGCTGTTTGAGGGTTTAGATGCCATAAATGAAGTATACAGAATGGTATATAGGAATAGTGTAATGATTTATGTGAAAAAAGAACAATAACTGATAAATAAACGCTGTTAGAGTAACCAGAAAAATGGTAAATTATTATGAGAAATGAGCTGTAATTTATGGTTATGTGAACAGGAATACATTTGAATGAAGGAACAGATTTAGTTAGAAGATGGTTTGAAGCAGTAAACAATATGTGCAATTAATTTCAAAGAAATTTGCTGCATAACCACTCCACCCCCAATATCCAGAAGTACATAGAGTGAGAGAAAACAGAAGAGTGAACTGCTTCTGTTATGGAGTTCAATGTATAAATCCAGTTTTCTCTATCACTGTTGGAAGATGATGTATGATTCTGTAAAGCATAATTGATGGAATTATTGGAAAGAAAAAGAAGATGAAGGATCAAATAAAAAAAATGGAAATCCACTAGCAAAGAAAGTGTAGTCAGTAGAATGCCAGTTAAAGAGCATGTGGTTTCAGCCCTTTAAACTTAAATAAAGAATTCAAGGTATGCACAAATTTTGATTCATTTCACCTGGAATATCTAAGCTACACTACATAATTATTCATTAAGTTGCTAATGTAACTAAGACACATGATTCATACTATATACTTGCTGTAACTTTTCTAACTAAAAATGTGATTTAAATGATGAGAGGGGCAATTAACAAAACATCTGCACTGAATATTATTTAACCAGAAAAGTAAAAAGCATATTACACCTGGCTGTGTATTAACACTATTTTGACTATTTTTTTGCAGAAAAGAAAAAATGCTGTCCTTATACACATTACATTGTATTGAAATGTTTAATGTTGCATTATTATTATTATTATTATTATTTGCTTTTATTGTTTCAAGAGCACCTTTTGCCTGTGATCTAATGGATACAGAATGTATTGTGCAACTAATGGCTTTTTAATTATATAAGGCAGACACCTAACCTGCTGGTCATTAAACTCATTAAAAAAAGTATTGCAGTATGCATTAACCAAGACTCCATGCTTTTTATTGTAGTCAAAGTGGAAATTGATAAGAGCAGAGAAATTTTAAAGATTAACTAGAAATTACTAGGAAGGCAAAATTTTATTTTTAAGGAAAACCAGAAGTGAAATCTGTAAACAAGAAAAGCCCAGATGTAATCACTTAAGGATACAAATTCAAGATAGATGCTAAGTATAAGCATTAAAAATGCAAGACAGAAGTCTTAAAAATAACTTATGTTTATTCCCAAAAGAATGCTAGTCAATTTGTATTTGTTTTTTTTAAAGAGTCTGAAAGCATGTATGCTGAGTAATGTGTACCATCATTTTATATAA
Source organism: Erpetoichthys calabaricus (assembly GCF_900747795.2). Classification (NCBI taxonomy): domain Eukaryota; kingdom Metazoa; phylum Chordata; class Cladistia; order Polypteriformes; family Polypteridae; genus Erpetoichthys; species Erpetoichthys calabaricus. The sequence continues at coordinate 199,268,045 of NC_041397.2, forward strand.
TTTCAATGCTGATGAGTCATATGACTGACAACATGGTTTGATAGCAGCATTATATCCACCTTCATGAAAACAAGCAGAAAATGGAGGTGCTTGGAAGTAAGAACAACTACCAGTGGGAGCTGCAGTGACTTCAATAAAATAACAATAAAGTATAATAAAAAAAGTAATTGTTAATTGAGAGATATTCAAGAAAATAGATTATGTTGTTTAGATATACAGATTCTGATGATATGTTTATAAAGCCAGATTTTTAGAAAAATAAACTAACGTGGCAGAAAAATGTTAAAAAGAAAAAAAAGAGTGTAGATTTTTGAATACAACTAGAAAAATTAAAATAAAGGTGAATTATTAATAGTTCTGATTCGTGTTAATGTTTATTGGCATGTTTATGGTACAGAGTACTGTGAAATTCTTACATGCCATTAATTAATACAATAATCTAATTTGAAAACTCTCATTTCAGCTCTAAATTACTAAGTAACTGAATACATTAATATTGTAGCAGATTAACATTTCCATGTAGCAGGAATCACACTCACAATGCAGAATATTTTAGATGAGACTAAAGTCTTGTATTTAATAATGCTGTTAAGAAGTATAACTAAACATGTGGTGACACATTGTCTTCCACACATAACAGAATCACAGTCACAACAATGCAAAGAAAATGGATCAATAACACATTGTATGCTGGAAAAGGTTGAACACAAAAGTGTTTACAAATGACTGCAGATATACAATGTGTATACAAATGAATACAGAGACCTTGTAGAAGGATGTTTGCCCTCCATTATCTGCCTTGTTGGGTACATTCCCTTTTTGTTAACTCTTCGGACAGCATGATTCCCTTTATGCCAATACTACCAACAGAGAAGCATTTTAGAGTCTTGTAGTTTCACTAAACTGCACAATGTGCCATTAATTACATAATATATTCGCATAAAAGGTAATGAAGTAATACACAGTTAACCAGACAAAATGATTATGTAATAATGTATAATAATATAATGTAATAAAACATAAATTTGTATCCATCCATTTTCCAACCCGCTGAATCCGAACACAGGGGTCTGTTGGAGCCAAACCCAGCCAACACAGGGCAGGAACCAATCCTGGGCAGGGTGCCAACCCACCGCAGGACACACACAAACACACCAAGCGCCAATTTAGAATCACCAATCCACCTAACCTGCATGTCTTTGGACTGTGGGAGGAAACCCACGCAGACACAGGGAGAACATGTAAACTCCATGCAGGGAGGACCTGGAAAGTGAACCCGGGTCTCCTAACTGCGAGGCAGCAGCGCTACCACTGCGCCACCATGCCGCCCTAAATTTGTATCAGAAAAGACTTATTTATACAAACCAAGGGGAACTATATTCCTATAACATATTACCATAAATATTACATACAATTACAGAAAAGATGTGCTCTTCTGTGACGGAAGACTGAGGAAACAAACCACTTTAATTTTAAAAACAGAAAATCAGAGCAAAGACCCTATTTGAATTTACAACAAGCTGAATTTTTACAGATAAATAATAAATCACATTTAACTCTAAGATAAGAAAGTTGTAATTAAGAAAATAAAAAAACAAAGTAAATAATTATTGGCAATTAGAAAAGACCTAGACCTCATTTAAAATCTGTTTGAATGACCTATTGCTATACTGATAATTGACCAAATTAGCATGATCAGCTAAAATGTATCCTCCTTTCTATTAATTATGCTCAAATAATGAGTATACTTTTTATTCAATTGTACTACTTTCTCCATATTTATTTTCATATTTTAATGTTATATAATCTTTTAAATTACAAAAGTACCATCCCAAAGAACCTACTTACTCAAACTATGAAATGTATGCTAACATAATCTGCAATATATAGAAGATTAAAGGAGAACTTAATTACAAATTTCTTATTTGACTGCAGGTATAAATGATTTTATTTGCATATTTACCTTTCTTAAAATACTGGTAGAGCTTGGCCTGACATCTCTGAAAGATCCATTTTCAAACTTCTTCAGCCAAACCCAGTCTCCCTGTCAAAAGAACTGCATTACAGAAATGCTTTTTGTATTTTTTAAGAAACTGCATATTTTTCATCTTAAACATTTCAAGAACATCACATATAAATGCAAAATACTGAACATGAACCAAGCAGCCCAAGGTGTATGCCATTTTAGATTATCTGTCCATTTAGTTCCTAAAACACGTTTTTTATTGAAGGACTGTGGGTGGCTAGAGACTATTCTGGCAGGACTGATAGGATACCAATCTGTTACCACTCATATTTATTCACATAACTGTTAGTTTCATGTTAATCGAACATGCACATTTTTTTTGGGAGAAAACATGAGCACCCAAAGAAAACTCCTGGAACCCAGCAGAACACATAATCGAGACATAAAAGACAAGGCCGCAATTCAGACTCAAGTTCAAGAAGCTGAAAGGTGGAAACCACTGTATTAAATTATGAATTTTAGACTACTTGTATGTGTTTTAGAAAGTCATCAAAGATTTATCTCACTATTAGACAGACACATTCAAAAAATATGGGAATGCCATTTTTCCATTTTAAATGCAATAAAAATAGTTTCAACAATATTTGCATGCAGTCATTTGGATATTACTTCCAGAGTTTTACAAGCATTATTTATTTCTATTGTAAGAATGTTGAAAGAAACTTTTTGTTTCTGCTTTGGCATTGCCTTCTTAATAGTGGTTATATGTGAATTGTACAGTCACCATAGGACAACTTAAACACTGATTACAAATATCTTGATTTTGATGCCGTATTGCAAAATTCGTACTTATTCATACTTGTTCAGTAATATATAAAATGGCAATTCTCCTATATACTCACTATAAAGTGACTGTTGCATTCACAAGGAACATTATATATTTTTAACAAACATTTGTTAAACACACAAATACCTTTTCAGTATTTAAGTATATTGCTATGGAAAGTTTTGTTGTTATTTATACTATAATCAAATGTTTATGATTTTTGGTCTTTGAGTGTAGTTACTACAAAATCCTTTTAATAATACTGTATATAGGATTTTGAATTCTAATTATGGCAATTCAGAAAGCTGTGTCTGAAACCCAATTTTCTCCTACAGCCCAACAGCATACAGAGCCAAAATTGGCTAGGTTTGAGCATGTTGTATGAGTGTACTCTGTGATGGACTAGCATTCCATCTAGGAATAGCATTTGCCTGCCACCCAATATTGTGCTAGGATAGGCAACAACTGTAGCAACTCTGTAGTAGGTTAAGATGGTTCAGGAAATGGGTAGTTGGATGGATATTTTTGATATTTCTACCACCCCAGGTCCATGACCAGTAAAAATTTGTGTAGTAATAGATGGAAGAATAATTGCCAGGGTTAACTGTAGCTCCATAACATAACTGACAGAATGAATCAGGTCAGCTTATTTATAAATTTATAATTTATAAGTTGAGCAAGTGAATTGGAGGGTAAGCAGTTTCACATTTTGTTCTGGTATAATTGTCTCACAATACAGCATATTACTGACAGGAAACTATGAATCAGATGTTTTTAGTTCATCTATCAATATTAAGAAATAATTTTAAATGATTAAGTGACCTGAAAAATTAAGGATGAAACAAAAATCACTGTGGCCTTTCCACTTGGCCTTCATATTGTAATTGGTGGTTTTGGAAATAGGTCATTTCTAGCTGTATGTGAACCAGTGAGCGGAGCAGTTGCACCCGAGCTAATGAGGACTGCATGGTTGTTGTGGTTTGCTTTTAATATGCTTGTCTACTTCACATCAGACAAACAAGTTAATGGTGTTTTTATTTTGACAAGTCCATAAAGCGTAAGAATAACTACAGGTATTAACCTTTACATGCTTGATTTATCTCACTTACGGTGGTTATTTTTAAATGGGTTTAATTTAATTTCATATGAGGGGGCTAATTTGTTTTTATTGCCCTATGGCTTATCAAATTATAGCTATGACACTGATTGTAACATATGCTAATTTTACACAGAGTAAGACTAATATTTAAGCATAAAAAGAAAGCATTCAGTCAGGTGCCTTTGAAAAGATTACTAGGCCTATGCAGTCAGCAACTGATAAATATATAAACATTTATTAATTATAGCAAAAATAAATTCCACATTTTTGTCTACTCTAATAAACTTTTTCTTAATGTGCTGCTTTTTCAAAAGTGGTTGAAATTAATTGGTTAAAATTTGTTTTGAGCTTGTTGTTAAAATTGTAACATTTCTTTATGTAGGGGATGGTAACATATGAAGAGCTACACTCATAAATTATGCAACTGTGAAAAAAATTATTTTATTGACTAAAACATAACTATACTACATTTGAGTAAAATACATTATATTTTATTTATTTTATTCCCTAAAATCAATTTGCTGCCAACTGGTTAATGTTTTTTATCTTTTAAACAAAGTCTCATTTTTGATATAATGCTGTCATTATAGTAGTTTATAGATGTAGTTTATAGTAGTAGTATGGTAATCAGTAGTTTATAGATGTCTTTGAATCCTAATCTAGAGCTTTATGAAGGTTGTTAAAAGTATTCCTTTTAAAATAGGGCTGTTTATGTTGATCATAAACATCAAACTTGACATAAATGATGTCTGTACCTCATACACAGCTACATTAGATGTCTCATAGGTTGCAAATGTTATACTTTTCACTGACTGGGAGTGTGCTAATGACTTTACACTCCGTCCTTCAATGATGCTTTTGGTGTCACAGATGTCTTCTAGAGTCAACTTCTAGAACAGGAAATAATAAAAGAGAGATTTCAGAATACTATTATAATATTCACATCTTGTGTAGTGTTACTTTATAAATGCATGATGTTTACAAATCAGTTTTCAGTGATCTGTATGGAATTAAGAAAGACTATATTTTTTAGTTGTAAGACTTACCCTTTTGCTCAATTGTGGGTTTATAAAAGTCAAATCTTCTAAACTCAGAAGGATTTTATTCGGACCTTTAACAAGCTGGATCTGTTGAATGCGACGTCTGGAACAAAAATACTGTTTAAATAGGAGCGAAGGTTGAACCTATTGTGCTATAGTTAGACTGAGTGCTTAGAAATTCAACATTGCTGCTGATTTTTTGCCTTTTATATCTTTTTGTTGCAACTGAGGAATTGTTTTTGATACACAGTATTAGCAGTTCTTCATAAAACAATGTTTTTGCTACCTGATTCAGTTGTTTGAAAAACAATTCCTTTGTTATTAGATTAAATCAGAATTCTGATTATATTTTTCTGAATTTTCTTTTAAGTATTGCTTAATATAAAAAATCATTCATTTTTTCTTAATAATACATAATACCTGTCTAAAATGATTCACCTCCTATAGATTTTCCTGACATATTAATAAACATTTCAGTACTCATTTGAGTCTTCTGTCTCTAGTATCTTGCTACTTGCAGATCTATTAAACAACTAACCATCATACATGCCTTTTTTCATAGTTTATTTGATGTGGATTGAATGATTTATTCACTTTTGCAAAATTAAGGCTCAGAACTGCTAAAGAACAGTTAGTTATGTTTTATGCTGACTGCACATTGAACATATGTGCTAAGTACATTTCTAAAGAAGACCTGAATTTTCCCCCTAGTGGTTAAATCTGAGTTCCTCAAATTCTCATATTGTTAAAACAAGTGCTTTTGTAGAATTTGTTAACTATATACCATCTTACACTTAACAGAACATTAAATATGTATAATACATAAAAATATTTACTCATTTTACTAAAACATTTAATAAAAATACACATTTATTTTAGCATAGTTATTCATTCATTTAATGTCTTATTTCAAATTAAGAGCTTTACAGGTAATGTTCATGTCATACACATGTCCGTGGTCCCTGTCTCAAAAAATAAAAAAATGTTACTTTCATCATACAATATTATTTTTTCAGAAAGCTAAGTCTCTTTTACCTTCCATGTTTCAACTGAATGTGTGTTATTAAGTTAAAAATCAATTGTGAGTATGAAGTTCTGAGAAATATTATTATATTATTATATTATATTATATTATTAAGTTTGCATTTAATATACTGCATACAGACACATACCAGATTAGCATTAATTATGAAGATTCTGCTGTCTCACTATGCATTAGAGTTTACGTGGTAAATAACTATATGCAGGTCAATGATGCCTTTAGACTACAACTATGGTATAACAAATGCACACATATAGGTAACTGCATATTCATATAAATTATATTTTTACCTGATCATAAGAGCTAATCCCACTCCAAAAAGGCCAAGAGATAATATGAGAGCAAATATAAGAATCACAAAGGAGAGCTCCACACCTACAGGTCAAAATTACACAAAATAAGCAAGTTATTTATTATTTAGTAAAACTAGTATTTTCCAATATTGTTTCATTAATATTACAGATATTTCCTAACAACTAAATGCTAAATAATACACAATTTTAATATCCAAATGTTTAATCCGCTTAGAACATTTTTGATTACAGAATATAAAGAAAGATAAACACTTGCCTAGGATTGACACTGCACTGAGTGGACACTATAGTAGAAATATCTTCTTGTTTAATTGATTGGTTAATCATTGACACAATCTTATATGTTAATAGCAGATAGTGGAGGAAAAAAGAACAAAAATAAATATTTAAATAATTTTGCACACAGCATGATAGGGGGTACTTAATATGTTGGCATAAATGTATAAGGAACATTACCCTTCCTATGGTTTTCATACAAGATGATCTCACAGGAGTATGGAGATTAAACGGTTACCCTAAAAACATCCAGTCAACAGAGGTTCTGTGGTGAGGCTGGGACAACTGATATATGGGGAAGGCAGAATCTAATTAATTTCAGTCAACCTACAGTGGAGTACAACAATGTTGCAAAAAGAAGCAATTAAGAAAACACAACATGTCATACCTTGGACCACATAGATTATGTCTGCAGATTATCCCAATTAATTCCAAGCATCTTAGTGAAAAACAATCAAATGAAGTTGTATTGGGCTAAAGAACACACACACTGCAGGACTGAATAACTGGTACACATCCTGCTGATTTGCAGTAATAGGAATACTATGTAATACCATAGGTCTATGCATTAAAACTCCCAGGTATCATCAGTGTATGCTGTTGGTGGCAGTGGAATAGTACTTGTCTGTCATATTACACGGTAAGTCCTTTCATCTATGCAGATTAGTGCTAGAATGTCTGGGATATCTAATTATCATTGTCAATAAGGTGCATCTCTTCATAGCAGCAGTATGCCCATCTAGCCAAATAATGCTCCATTCCAAAATTTCAGAATATTATCTGGAGCATAGCAGTGATTTCATCTTATTGTAGAAGCCACTCCAATCACCAGGGGCCTCATGTATAACGCCGTGCGTAGAACTCACACTATAACATGGTGTAAGCACAAAAGCGGGAATGTTCGTACGCACAGAAAAATCCAGATGCAGGAATCTGTGCGGACGCAAACTTTCACGTTCTTCCACTACATAAATCCCTATCAGCGTGAAAAGTAACACACGTGCACGCGCCTTCTGTCCCGCCCCAACTCCTCCCAGAATTATGTCTCTTTGAATATGCAAATCTATATGAAAAGCACGGGGGAAAATATAAGAATTTCAGTGAATACCAAGTGGAGGCAAAGGAAAAACATACTATTTGTTGGTTTAAACAGTGGTATAATCAACAAAAGAAAGTTGATCCAGTGACATAGTGTCGGAGAAACTCGAAAGCTCAAGTTCACAAAGTTGCACAGTGCCCAAAATAAAAAAGAAGTTGTCACATATCAAAGTCGGCGTGAAAAAGCGACTCGTAGCGGACCGTCTGAGTGTCATATGAAAGCTTATTAGGGTACAGAGAAAAAAAATAGGCACATAGTGGGAAAAAAGCACGAAATGTCAACTTTAATCTCGAAATTTCCACTTTAATCACGTAGTTTATTTTGTCATTAAAGTAGAACATCATAAACTTCATCTTAAAATCGTTTATTTTACTAGTTTCTCAAGTAGCACGTTAAATGCTTTGTTCTGTATTTGATCTTCTATGTGCTCTATGTGTGTGAATCACTACGTGCTTCCGTTCTTTTTCTTTCTCCGACAGGACACAGAATCCATTGCATTCGTGATATTACAGCTCTCTGAATAATTAAAATACTGAGATGTATACGTGATATCTTTTTCATGATGATAGGAATGAAAGTATGTTATTAAACATGGGAACATGGTGGAGCAGTGATTGTTCATATCTCACGCAAGAGGCTTGCTGCGCCATGTGCGACCTTCGATGAAATAATTTATTACAGAAGTACTGTCTCTTTCAAACGTACTAACCTCCAATTCCTGTCCTTACTTTTCTTTCTCCAAATACCCAATCGCCACACAATCAGCTCTGTAATAGACGTTAAGCCATCTGTAAGCTTAGAACGCCGATTCTTCAAAACTTGTAAGGAACATTGAAATATCTTCGTAGTACATGTTTAATTATTCTATCCGTCTATCCTTCCAGTGTTGCGTCAGCACCAGCAATAATACAGCGCAAGGTAGGAGCTATCCGTGAACTAGCTAGCGCTGCGGCACCGTTTCCTCACATGTTTAATTATTAACAATACAGATTATTTAAATAAAGTTAAAGTTTTATCTGTATACTATAAGCAACATATTTTGCTGCACTTCATCTTAAAAATGATATCGTCATCATACGCGCTTTATAAAGTGGCGCAGGTTGTGCAATATTATAACTGTAGTGCAAGTTTACAGTGGGGTAATTGTACTTATAAGTACAAACAGTTCTACAAGGAGCACTTGATGGACTGATTGAGTGCGTTTATAGTTCTTGGGATGAAACAGTTTCTGAAACGCGAGGTCCGTACAGGAAAGGCTTTGACATGTTTTGCCGTGGTTGAGGTAGTGTGTGCTTGAAACTGTATACCGATAATTCTCTTTCCGATCAGCTGCTGCTGTGATTCCCCACTCAGATACAGTGATATAAATACTCCGAGTGGTGCAGTGAGAGTAATATGGAAAAAGATGATCCGCTGTGGCAACCCTTAATGGGAGCAGCTGAAAGAAGAAGAAGATGCAGTGAGCGTAACAATGCTAAAGCAGTTATGGTATTTGGAATACTATGGCTATTCCCTGGACCATTATATTGCTACAGGTTAATTACAATCAGATGCATTACACTAATAAACAATATGCAGTTAATTTCAGTGTATTTATAAAGCCGCGTCAGGAATGTGGGCCTAAGAAAGAAAGGGTGACCACACAGGAACAGTAGCACTGCTTTGACGCTGGGTGCTGCCAGTCTGCAAAACCGAGCGGAGAAATTGCGTACGCCAGGGTATGAGGTACCGTGGAAATGAAATAAGAAAATGTGTTACAGTTATAAATTCTTGCAATCACATAACAGGCACTGATTTAACTAGAATTTTATTACTTTCATTACACAATTTTTAAAGCAAATGTGTAAAAGTAAAGTCCTGAAGTGCAGACATTCCTTCTCTTATAATATTCTATGAATTTCATACAATGCCCTGAATTTTACAATGCCGGCTGATTAAAGATGTGTTTTGCTTTTAAAAATTTTGTTACTTCTGATGTAGAGCCTGTTGATTGAAGAGATCATGAGTAATTAAATTTAAAGAGAAAAAGTCTTTGATACCCAATTATACAAAAATTGCTGTTTCCATCATGTGTCATTAAATGTAATGCATTATTCTGATATGTATTTTGATTATTTTCAAATCACTTTAATGTTCCCATGAAAATACAAAAATCTGCACAAGTAAGGTAACTGAATGTTTATCTTAATTTTTAATAAATATAAGAGAGTTAATTGTAAAATGCTTTATTTTTAATTACCATGTTTCTTTTAGATACTGTAAACAGCACAGAGGTGGAAGAGACAGTGTTGCATGGCTGTGTTGATTGTTTTGTACAGTAAAAACAGCAGATTACTGTCCACAAATGATCAACAAGTGCTCTTTTTCTGCTGGCCTGCTGCACTAGTAATAATTTCATCATTTACTAACTTCATGTTTGTAACTGATCAAGTAGTTAATATATATATAGTAGGTTTATTTATATATTTGAAATGGCATAGTATTAATGTATGTCATGCAGTTTACTTGTTTAACTGATGAATTCATGTGCTCGGTTTTTGGTTTTATTCAAATACAGAAGGGACATGCGGGTGTCATCCTTCTACTTTCCAAATATTACATGTTTATGTGGGTTTAGAGAGTGACATAAAGATAAAGTGTTATTTTTTTGCATTAATGTTATAATTTCTGAGTTAAAAATATCCAATCCAGGAAAACAGATACATTAACAATAGGGTTCTTACTTTGTTCCACATGTTGCCCTATAGCTATATTAAAGCTATTTGCTTACAATTATTTTTCACTTTCAGTCAACTAGTTTTGGAGTTGTGTGAAAAGGAATATTCCAAACACATACTCTGTGTAGTTTGTAGTGATAGCTGAGAAAATTGCTGAATTTCATGTTTCATTGCAGAACTGAGATTACAAAGTTTATGATATATACAATCCAGTTGTGACCAATTTTTAGCAATGGAAAAAAGAAAATATCTCATGTTACTTGTTTCATGTAATCCATATGTCAGCTATTGCTCAAAAGGTGCAGAACGCTTTTATTTTTTGCTAAAATATTGTTAAATAGATACGTACGATAAAATCAGTGTACATCATAAACAGGAAATTCAAGTCACTTGGGATTGCCTTTTTGAAATGAATATTAGCCTCGCCACCTCATTGGTCAAGAGTCTTATGTTAAGATCACTACCTGGTTGTGAGTTGGATCAGATAGTGAGGAAACATGCCAGGCAGACCAGGCAGAACCAAACATATAGTGAGGGTGTGCTAGGAAGTTTTGGCAGATGTTCCCATTCAGGAAATCTTCAATATTGAAATGCAAATTTCTCTTTCATTTCAAGGAAGACTGGAGACACTGAACCAAATGGACCAAAAGACTGCATTGCTGAGGTGGCTATGCAGAGCTGTGGGTGTTAAGGTCATTGGTGAGTGTTGTGACAGCAATCCCTGAAGAAGGAGGCCATTTGAGCTTGGTTAGTGTGTGGAACTCCAGAGGCAGTTGCCAGGTACCTACAATCCAAATGGAGTGCAGCAATTGGAGTTGCAGAAGCAATAACATAAAATGACCTTTGGTTGGCCTCAAAGTGATTCTGACAAACTGTCAAGCAACTTAGTAGGGAGAAGAAGTGCTTTGCCAATGTGGGTTATACCAGGGATGGATTGCTGCTGATCTCACCACGAGATGTAGAGTTGGGTGGTGAAAGGAACACTTTTTGGACCTCCTAAATCCCATTGACAAGCCGTCCTTTAAGGAAGCAGAGTCAGGGGACTCCGAAGGAGGACTCAGCCTTCTTTGTAGCTGACCATGGAGCAATGGAAGAAGGTGGTCTGGTCTGATTTTAATGTTGTGGCTGATTGGTGTATGTCAGTGATAAGTAACTAACTCTGAATGATTTGATTAAGTACCGATCTTGCTAGGTCATATGTTTTGGGATTGATCTATATGAAGAACATTTAGGGGAAACATAGTTTAAAATAGTGCCTATTTGTCAAATAGTATTGGGTCCAATGTTTTCCTAATCTTTTAATGGCATTATTTTGAGTAACACCAGGTGGGATAAGATTATGCATGCAATGATAAACCTGTTGCAATCTCTTAGTTTACATTGTTTGCATATTGCCTTATGTTGCCCAGACAGAAGAGTCCTAACCATCCACTATTGCACAAAGTAAGAGCAATGTTAATGTATGAAATGTCCAGTCCCCCGTCACCTTTCTGTTTTGTTTTTTTTTTTTTAAATACACCCAAGAATACATAATATTTTTGTTAAAATGGCTCTCCAAACTGGGTAGGGGTGAGTTTTAAGTGTTGATTATGTTTTAATTCATCTTAATTTTTTGAAAAGTCCCACTCTTTGTATTTTTCATTGATATGGGTACTACTTATTGTAATGTGATCTTTACAATAAACATCAATAAAACATAAATTAAAAAATAGTATATATAATAGTTTAAATGTCCTTGAGATGTGGGTAGAATCTCAGATATACTAAGATATTTCATGTTGATGCTAGGACTGTAACTCAGCCACAATTTAAACCCAAGTCCATAATGCCATAAATACTAAAATCAACAGCGTCATGCCCAGACCCCAGGAAATTTTAATTGTGGATAAAATCGTTCAATATATAAATGACAATGAAACAAGGATGTATTTAATTGTGGATAATGTCACTCAATACAGAGAAACTACTTAATGTTCACCCACCTTTGTTTAATGTAATTAAATCAGCAGCACAAGATGTCCAAAAACATATGAAATGCATATTTTAAATATGGAAACATTTATAACTTGCTTCTTTGCTACCAACCTTAAGCATTTTCTTTCTTTGGTATAGATACAATACTAAAATAAAAAAACCCTGAAAGAATAGAGGAAATGAATTAACAATACATTACCTCCTGTGCAAATTTTATTTTCATCAAACCAGCATCTGGAGTCAGGGGCAGGAGGTGATCCTCCAGGAAAGTGAATAACTCTGCCCAGAAATCTCACCATGTCTGATGACATATCTATATAATGTGTGCTGTACAGCTGGCTGTGTAGTCCATTTGAATCTAAGATGACATAATTAGTAAGACCATCTCCCCTGCTGTCAGTTTGAATTCTCTGATTAAAGCCATTAAATGTTATATTCCTGGTATATTTAACTAAATTAGTTTCTGTCACTGAGAAGCCATTTGTTCTGGCATTGTTCATAGCTTTTGCCAATAGATAAATTCCATTGTAAATGTTAGCAAAGAGTGGAGAGACCTAGAACAAAAAGTAAACAAACAACCATGTTAAAAAAAAACCTATTAAAATCTATATAGCTTTGAATACTGTAATGTTTACAGTCTAAGTATTTTTAATCAAAATACAAACAGTACACTTTTTCAAAACAAATTCACTCCCTGTTCATTTTCAAAACTTGTTTTTCCAACCAAAAATGTTTGTGGAACGGCAGTCTTCTCTGATAGGAGAAAGGCAGGAACCAATCTTGGATCACACACCTTCCCATCAGAATACACACCATTCACACAGTCATGCCAATCACTGTGCAAATTCAGAGTTAGAATATTACTAGAATATGGATGAGAGGAAAGCAAAGTTGTCCTACAGTTTTAGTGTAGTTTATTATACACATACCTCACCGTACTTTCTTTCCTTTAGAACATTAGAACATTTTTTGTCAAGAACAAGCCATTCAGCCTGAAAAACTTGCCGAACCTATTCACCTAATTTTTTCAAAATAATGTCAAGTTGAGTTTTAAAGGTTCCCAAAATCCTACTGTCCACAGTACTTGGTCACTTTTATTCCATGTGTCTGTAGTTCTTTGTGTGAAGAAAAACTGTCTAACCTTTCTCCAAATAAAGTTAATCTAATCTAATTTTAAGAAGTCTCCATGTATATCCCCATTTTCTTGTTAACAGCTCATTTTGAAGCAGGAATCCACTATACTAATACTCTTCTTAAGTTACACAAATGAAACTGTTGTCTGTACTTTTAAAGTTAGGTGCAATTGAAATTGATATATAGTCTCAGAAAGAGGAATCAAGTCATCATGAGTATGTGTTGCAAATAGTTTTATGTCTATAATAATGTGATTCATTATTTCTTATGCATAATTCTGAAAATTGATTGCTAAGGTACGGCAGAGCATTCTCAAAGGCAACCAAAAATCTGTTCTATTGTGCTCATAAGAATTAGTTTGCTTTGAAATAGCTTTAGTTTTTTTTTTTTGGTCAGGTGCCATCTGACACACTGGTATGAGAAAATGCCCACATATGATATACCATCACATGCGTTTTGGTGTCCAGTTTTGCAAGACATCAAACCTTTTAGGGTTCCACACTATTTTTGGTCATCTAAACCTGAATAACCCTCATTTTAGAGTATTTTTGAATCATATTTTATGCAAGAAATTACACCCTTATGATTAAGAGTTCACCAACAGGTGTCTTTAGAAAAAAATTATCACAAAGGTTTGAAGCTGTCATTCAAACTGAGGGGTTTACCTGATAATTTGATATGACAGGAAAAAATTACTCCTTTTCACAAAACTAGGAATCGGTAATATGGTATATGCCTATAGAGTATTGTTTTATGCCTTTTTGAGGTTGCTGATCGCGAATATGATTATGAATATCATTAAGTAAATCGTTACATTTCTTATAAACACCCCGAATTAGGGCTACACACTCTAATTCGGACTTTCTAAAAACTAACATTGCTTCAGGGCCTTTTATTGAACATTGTTTCCCAGATGTAAATTATTGTCTGTCTTCAGCAGACAACTATGAAATAATCAGTAAAAATTGTCACATTTATTATCACTCACTTTGTTTCACTACACATGATAAAGAAAAAACATATCTGAAAACTGTCATTGCTCCAGTTATTTTAGTGACTAATGACTATACTCTCACTTGAAATGGCACTGCACAAAGCACATAGTGGATGGAGAGAATGAGTTGTGAGTGAAGAGCACAGCACTAGTTGGGTGCTTACTCACAAAGATTTCATAGACACAGCAGATCCAGCAATGTGTGCAAATGCGAGAATAAATGTTCAGGCTTCTTTATGAAACTTTAAGGACCGATGCAAAGTTTTATTTGAATGGACTATAAATGAGGGACTTTTAAGTAGGAAAAATATGATTTGAGTACAACTATATTGAAATGCTGGTGTAAGTACAAAAATGCATATACACATAATCACACATATTGAATCACAAACATGATTTAATAGCAGATGCACGTAAACACAAAGCAAACTGTATATTTCATTATTTTCATAACATAAGTTATTATGTCTGTATTGCCTGTGAAAACATTGCAAGGTAAGCTGCATTTTTTTGTAGATTTCTCCATCTATAATGTACCATCTTGTATGTTATCCTTTCCCCATATAAAACTGTTGTTGGCTGCACACTTTATTTATGTGATGTCCTCTTGAACCTGGGACATTAATAGAAATGTAATGGGCAATGGGGACACACACAGCACAAGATGGTGCAAACAATGCTCAGTGTTTTTTACTTAACAAAGTGTTTATCCATAAAGTAGTCCATCCAATAAATAATCCAAATAAATATTCCAATAAAAACTATGTTCTTAACAGAGGTCAAAATTCCCATAAATTGATTAAAAGCCAAGAGCAAAACAAAGGTCAGGATCTCTCTGTAAAGCACAATATGAGCCTCAGTTCATCTGTCAAAAAACAAAGGCTCCTCTACTCGCTCTAAGATGTCCACCAGTAAGTGCTGTCATCCTTCTGTCTGACTCATGTCCATGTCACAATTCCACAGCACTCTGTGGGAGACACCATGAGGCCTGCTCCCTTCTTTCGCTGCAGCAGGAGTTGCTTGGAGTGGTTGATCACTCCTGCCTTTTGTGCGCTCAGCAAGAGTGACTCTGCCCTGTGAGTGCTCTATCCAGGGCATCATTCCTGACCACTTGCTTCCATTCTGTAGCTCTTCCTTGATCCTGCCTGTACTCTTCTTTCTCTTTAATGTCCAGGCTCTTTATCTCTCTTTTCTTCCTGTTTGATCTTTCTTTCTTAATCTCCCTACTAAGGCTCTTTTTATACCATATTGGGCACAGATGCTTTAATAATGAACCCCTTAACCCCCACTCTGCAAATGAATGAGCAATCAGCCAGTTTCCCCATCAACACCCCGGGGCCGCCCAACCATACTACCATGCATATCTACACAACCCTCCATCCTGAGCATACTGCTTTTAATAGCAACATGCATTATGCCAGAAACCCCGAAATACACTTTGCCATAGCATGCTAATGGCTTGCTGGCATATCAAACACTTACCACACTGCAGTACTGTAAGAATTATGTTTCTAGACTTCTCTAGCGCCTTCAACACAATCCAACTTCTGCTCCTTAGGGACAAGCTGACAGCAGATCTTAAAGACAGACCTCAGTATGTGCGTCTTGGGAACTGCACGTCTGACATTGTGGTCAGCAACACAGGAGCAACACTTTCTCCGGTCCTGTTCAGCCTATATACATCGGACTTCCAATACAATACAATACAACTCCAATACAACTCGGAGTCCTGCCACGTGCTTAAGTTCGGTGACGACACTGCTATCGTGGGCTACATCAGGAGTGAGCAGGAGGAGGAGTATAGGGACCTAATTAAGGACTTTGTTAAATGGTGCGACTCAAACCACCTACACCTGAACACCAGCAAAACCAAGGAGCTGGTGGTGGATTTTAGGAGGCCCAGACCCCTCATGGACCCCGTGATCACCAGAGGTGACTGTGTGCAGAGGGTACAGACCTGCACTCCTGGGAGTGCAGCTGGATGATAAATTAGACTGGACTGCCAATACTGATGCTCTGTGTAAGAAAGGACAGAGCCGGTTACACTTCCTTAGAAGGATGGCGTCCTTCAACATTTGCAATAAGATGCTGCAGATGTTCTATCAGACGGTTGTGGCGAGCGCCCTCTTCTACGCGGTGGTGTGCTGGGGAGGCAGCATTATGAAGAAGGACGCCTCACGCCTGGACAAACTGGTGAGGAAAGGAAGGTTCTATTGTTGGCATGGAGCTGGACAGTTTGACATCCGTGGCAGAGCGACGGGCGCTGAGCAGGCTCCTATCAATTATGGAGAATCCACTGCATCCACTGAACAGTATCATCTCCAGACAGAAGAGCAGCTTTTGCTATGACAAATACATTGTGTGGTGAAATTTGTTCTTCACATAAACTTCCAAAATAACTGAAAAAAAAAAATTGAAAATTGAAAACACTAAAATTAACACAATAACTACAGCTAAATAAAACAGCCTCCTAAAGGAAATAAAATTATGAAATTTACTTAAATGTGAAATTAAAACAATGCAATTAATTGTCTATAAACACAGCCATTAAAATGCTGAAATATTTGTATTGCATAAAAATCTGTATGGGTAGTGTGGGTAAAACAACTGATGGTGCCTTGCAGGGTTCACATCACGTCCATGGCTGTTTCCTGGCATGTGCCCAATGACTATATGAATAAATACTTGTAACATCAATGAAACAAGTCTGAAATTAAATGAATCTATCTATCTATCTATCTATCTATCTATCTATCTATCTATCTATCTATCTATCTATCTATCTATCTATCTATCTATCTATCTATCTATCTATCTATCTATCTATCTATCTATCTATCTATCTATCTATCTATCTATCTATCTATCTATCTACTACATCATACATTATAAATAAGGTCAGATGCAGTATAGCCATTGATGAACAGTCATTCCTCATGGAATATTGATGCCCTTTCAATGCAGGGAATGTCAAACAAACTCAACAAATCTGAAACCAAATTTTGGACAGCTGCTGATATTAATAACAAATATATATATACTAGA
The DNA here is from genome assembly GCF_900747795.2 of Erpetoichthys calabaricus. Classification (NCBI taxonomy): domain Eukaryota; kingdom Metazoa; phylum Chordata; class Cladistia; order Polypteriformes; family Polypteridae; genus Erpetoichthys; species Erpetoichthys calabaricus. Next base: position 199,285,571 of record NC_041397.2, read on the forward strand.
TATGATTTCATATTTGGAGAAAATCACACTCAATTCCCTGGGAAAGACAATGAGACTAATGATGAGATCCATTAGAGTTTTACAGGGACTGTGAGAAAAATCAATGCTGGCAATATTTTCACATCATTTTGCATGGAAAATAAGGTAATTGCTCAAAAAACAAGCCTGCTCTGTATCAAAGTGTAAACAAAATCACACCTTTTTTTCTTCTTTTGGCTGTGAAGCTATGTAATGTTACATAAAATGATAATAGTTTGAGCTTCTTCTAGAATCTAGAAAACCCATATTCAACAAAAATATCGGGGGGTTCCTTACTAGTAACGGCACTGTGAAAGAAATAGTTTGAGAATCACTCCTGTAAACTAACAGAGCGGGTAGTGGAGGATGTGGAAGAGGAAGAGCTGCACACCAGAATGCCTCTTGGTGTGAGCCTCTGCTCTCTGTTCTGCAGCTGAGAACTGGCTTCTCCTGGCAGACTCTGAGTGTGAAATGCAAGGAATCAGCATTATATACTCAGGGGGCTGTTGAATCCAACATTGGATCCAACATTGCTACAGCTCTGTGATGTCACTGTGGCCTCATAAAGCTTTATGGGGCACTGGGAAAAAGAGTTCACCTAAGCCTGCCACACAGCAAATTGTTAGGGAAAAATTCATCAAACAAGGTCATTGGCAAACCAAGTTAATTCACTGCAAAAAATCATTTGGCAAATTTTGATGATCAACAATAATTAAGGTTAACAGAATTTTATATCTTTTAAGATGCTGTTTCACCATTCGATAATACAGCTACAGTATGTATTTTTATCCATTCATTTGCATTTTGCTTTATCACAAAAAAGTGAATTTGATTAAGCAGTAACTAGGCTAGAGAAAGAAATATTATATTACTAGACATTAAGCCCGTTACAATAACGGGCGCTAGAACAGTAGTCCATAAACATTAGTAGGAACAGTCTATATTAAATAAAAAGGGACCTTTTACCTCATTACATTTTTTCCGTAAAATGCCTGCAATTTTCTCTGACAGTAATATTGGCTTTGCTGTCCTTAATATGCGTTTAATTTTCTGTCACAACAATGGGCAATCAGCAGATTCTCCCCAGCAACTGATGTCATGTGCGTGAAAATAAATCTACTTGTACTTTACACTTTACCGGGCCAAGCTTCTTAATCGCAAATCTGACATCCTCAGAGTGAACACTTGCACAACAATGGGGAAGTTGGTCTCCGCGTCTCAGTACCCGATTGGATTTTTCATGTTTTCTGTTTTAGGTCTTACCTCATTTACGAAAATCTGATTGGATCTGCTGTGCGATATTTTATAGATCCCGTCCTCTCTGTCTTGTGTGATGCGTCAGGCGGCCTTTGAAGCAGTGCACCGTGCCCCGCGCATGCGCACTTCACCAGAAGACACACACACATGGACACCTGGACACACACAGGGATTTTATTAAAGGGGATAGTATATTATATTATATTATATTATATTATATTATATTATATTATATTATATTATATTATATTATATTATATTATATTATATTATATTATATTATACTAGACATTAAGCCCATTACAATAATGGGTGCTAGAACAGTAGTGCATAAACATTAGTAGGAACAGTCTATATTAAATAGCAAGGGGCCATCTATTTTCTGTTACAGTAATACTGGCTTGTATGTGGCTGTAATATGCGTCACTGTATTGTGTGCAGTAATACGTCTCTCCAGCAAGTACTGTGCAGTTCTCCAGCGAGTATTTTAATCTGTGCTGGCGTGCAGCTGATTATTGTATGTGTGATGTCTCCCCAGCAACGGATTTTATGTGCGCGAAAATAAATCTACTTTTAAAAGTCATCCTATTGTAATATCATGAAAATTCGTATATTTAGGAAAACCCCTTCAACGACTGACACTTTACACTTTACCGGGTCAAGTTTGTTAATCGCAAATCTAACATCCTCAAGAGTGAACACTTGCACAACAACAAACATTAATCCCACCTCTTTGGGGAAGCTGGTCTCCGCGTCTCAGTACCCGATTGGATTTTTCATGCGTTATGTTTTAGGTCTTACCTCATTTACCGAAATCCGATTGGATTGGCCGCGCGATATTTTATAGGTCCTGCCCTCTCTGTCTTGTGTGACGCGTCAGGCGGCCTTTGAAGCATTTGCTTTGAAGCATCGCACCGTGCCCCGCGCATGCGCACTTCACCAGAAGACACACACACACGGACACATGGACGCACACAGGGATTCTATTAAAGAGGATTATAAAAGAAAATCTTGGGACGAGACAAGACTATTGCCAAGAGATTGTATCAAGTTGGTAGAGGGGGTCCCACCCTTCTCTCAACCAGTTCCGGTTAATGGCCCATGGCTACGGTCCTCTCAAATCTCATTCGTGTGAATGCTTTTGTCAGACACACTTCTTGCACTCTCAGCTCTTATAAATTTTTAAGTTTTCCTCACTTTAAGTTCCCAATAAAAGAAGACTTATTATGTCAAAATCTTATTGAAGAATTTTATCCTGAAGGGTTGTCAACAGAAGAAATGAGTACACGGGCAATCTTAGCAATGAGAAATGATGAAGTCAAATGAGTTGAAACCTATCAATCGGTTACAGGGCAAATTGGTTAAATGTGAATCAATAGACTATGCTCAAAAAGTTGGTGGTGATGGTGTGGAAGATGAAAACATCAGCTTACAATATCCCGTAAAATATCTACAACATTACCACTGTCCGGTCTTTCACTGAACGAATTACTGTTGAAAGGATGTATCGTAATGTTATTGCATAATTTATGTATGAGTGATGGGCTATGCAATTGGAGAAATTAGTTGTATTGAAAATTCTAACAATTCAAACAATTCTAACATGTTAAATTTTAACAGGCAACAAGAAAACTAATGTAGTACATATTCCGCGGATAACATTAGACACCAACGGAGAGTTTGATATGCCATTCGTATTAAAACGTTTACAGTTTCCCGTTGGAATAGCTTTTGCTATGACAATTACCAAATCACAGAGACAAACATTCGAAAAAGCCGGATTATTTATTAGAGAGAAAGAAACGATATTTACTCACGGGCAGTTATATGTTGCGTTGTCACGATGTAAGTCTAAACAAGGAATCAAATTTCGATGCGATATTGAAGAAAAGTTAATTCCAAATATTGTTTTTACGGAAGTTTTACAGTAAAAGTGTAAGTTTAAAAAGTATTTGCATGTTAATTTCAAAGACAAACAGAACAAAAACGTATAATACAACGAATACCTCTAACAAACATGAAACATAATTTTCTTTCAATATATTATGCTTTACTGTTTTTTACTATGGCTAATTTCTCGCTGTAATGTAAAATAGTTAGTTCTATTACGGTATGCATATGTAACAATTCCCATGAAAATAACAATCTATTTAAATTGTACATCCACTTCCCCATACACGAGCGGCAGAGCGGTGAAGTGACTAATGGCTAGTGCTCGCCCCGGGGTTGGCGCGCGAATTGAGCAGGAGGCAGAGCCCCCTAGTATTCTATTCTATTCTATTCTATTCTATTCTATTCTGGGCGGCATGGTGGCGCAGTGGGTAGCGCTGCTGCCTCGCAGTTAGGAGGCCCGGGTGGTTCACTTCCCGGGTCCTCCCTGCATGGAGTTTGCATGTTCTCCCCGTGTCTGCATGGGTTTCCTCCGGGTACTCTGGTTTCCTCCCACAGTCCAAAGACATGCAGGCTAAATCGATTCTAAATTGTCCCTAATGTGTGCTTGGTGTGTGGGCGTGTGTGTGTGTGTGTGACCAGCGAAATTACTAGAATAGATCAAGAACATGCCAGGTGTCCAAATGAGGCTCTTCATAGAAAAAGGCAGGCTCTGCATTCAGAGCTTAACCTCTTAACAACTAAAGAAACTGAACAACTCATTTTTAAATCAAGACATCATTACTATGAACACGGAGAGAAAGCTAGTAAGCTCTTAGCTCAACAAATCCACAAGCAAGAAGTTCGCAATGCAATCCCAGCAATCATCAACATGAATGGAGTTAAAATCATTGGCGATAAAAATATAATGCACATATTTAGAGACTACTATAAATCCTTATATTCTACTGAGTTTAAAGAAGACAACGCACAAACTAATGTATATCTGGATGCATTACAGATACTACAAATAGATACTCTTAGTGCAGAGTATTTGGATAAACCTCTGGCACTATCAGAATTACTAGATGGTATAAAGTCACTTCAGAGTGGGAAAGCAGCAGGCCCTGATAGCTACCCTGTCGAATTTTATAAGAAATTCTCCACTGAGCTAGTTCCCCTCTTATTAGCAACATTTACAGAAGCTAGAGACAATCAAATTCTACCTCAAACGTTTCGCCAAGCATTAATCACCGTCTTTCCTAAACAAAATAAGGACTTATTACAATGTGCATCATACAGACCAATTTCTGAATAATGATGTTAAGATACTCTCCAAAGTCTTAGCTAGAAGGATGGAGAAAGTGCTGCCTTCCGTAATATCACAAGATCAAACTGGATTTATTAAAGGCCGACACTTAGCTTCCAATCTTCGATTCCTGTTTAATGTAATATATTCACCCGCAAAGTCAAACACCCCAGAGTTATTATTTTCATTGGATGCAGAAAAAGCATTTGATATGATTGAACGGAACTACCTTTTCACTACATTAGAGAAATTTGGGTTTGGATCGAACATTTGTGCATGGATCAAACTACTGTATACCAATCCAGAAGCTTCAGTTTGTATTAACAATATTAATTCAGACTACTTTAAACCAGAATTTGGTACCAGACAAGGATGCCCCTTGTCACCACTACTTTTTGCAATCGCCACTGAGCCTCTGGCAGTTCACTGTCGAAATGCTTATCAGATAAATGGGATTATCAGAGAAGGACTTGAACAGAAAATTTCTCTATATGCAGATGATATGGTACTGTATATATCAGACCCACAAAATACTGTGCCTGCAGTCCTAGCAGAACTTACAGAATTTTCAAACATTTCTGGTCTCAGAATTAATTTGAATAAAAATGTGCTCTTCCTAGTGAATTCTCAAGCATACAATATTAGATTAGACACCTTCCCTTTTATCATTGCAGATCAGTTTAAGTACCTAGGGGTAAACATCACAAGTAGACATAAAGCTCTTTATCAACAAAATTTTGCTGTCTGTATAGAAAAAAAGACTTGCATAGATGGTCATCCCTTCATCTCACTCTAGATGGAAGAATTAACGTTGTTAAGATGAATATCCTTCCTAAGCTTCTCTTTTTATTTCAAAACATTCCAATATACATCAATAAATCATTTTTTAAGCAATTAGATTGAACCATAACCTAATTTATTTGGAACTTAAAACATCCACATATCCAAAGAGCGGCCCTACCAAGACCTAAGGCAGAAGGTGGCATGGCTCTACCTAACTTTCAGTTTTATTACTGGGCAGCAAACATACAAGCTATAAAAATCTGGACATGGACACAAATAGATGAACATACACAGGCTTGGTCCGCAATAGAAATAAAATCCTGCAGTACTTCTTTATATTCTCTGCTTTGTGCCCTGATAAATGCAAGTTATCGCCAATATACTAACAACCCAATTGTGCTTCACTCACTCAGAATATGGAACCAATGTAGGAAGCATTTTAAGATAGAGAATCTTTTATGTGTAGCACCTCTGCACGAGAACCACCTTTTTCAACCCAGTTTATATCAGGGTAAAATCGACCACAAACCCATAGTTAATGATGCTGAAAAAAGCATATTAACTAGTCATTCTTTCATAGACGTCTTTGGTATGTAGGACAACATGAACAAAATATGCAGACACTGTATCTATAAATATAAAATGTAAATATGTGAAACTGCATCTACTGTATTCATAACTAGTTTATATATTCCTCTGATTTATAGGTTTCATCAAAACATAAACTAAATCAATTTAGTTAAATATAAAGTTTGCACAGATGACATGCTTAACTCTATATGACCAGACATAAGGCAAGAACTAGCCCTAGATTCATATATTATATAATATCCACATTTAACTCATATTTTAGCATAGGCATTCCTGCCATTCTTGAAACTGTAGAGGATGATATCATGGTAGTTTGCTCAGAAGCAAAAGTCTGTTATTTATGCAAAATGATTCAATTAGAGATATATTCATCTTTCACTTGACCTGTTTGATCTACTACCAAAGGGGTCAGAACCAACCCTGGGAGCATGTTGCACAAAGAAGGGTTCAGGATTGAACAGAAGATCAATTCATTGCAAGGTACACTTATTTACACGTCCAATTCAGAATTGGCAAATCAACCAAACATGCATGTTTTAGGGATTTGGCATGAAAACCAGAGTATGGGGACAAAAGACACACAGACATGGGCAGAATGTATAAATTCCAGTGAATCAGCTCAAGAGTTGAAACCACGACTCTGCAGCTCTAAGGCAGCAGTGCTAAACAGAGAGTTACTGTGACAAACAGATATTTATCATTAAAAATGTCTAATATTTTAGCATATGTATATACTGTATATTTATAGCATAAAATTCTACAGTTTATAAAATTAGACATTTTGTCCTGATTTATTATATAGACAGATGTCACCTTTATCCAAGGTAACTTACAAGATTGTAATACATTATATGTATTTATCGTTATTTTTGACAGCTGAAACACAGGCATGAAAAGTGACTTGTTTAGGCAACCACCTTGTGGTTTAAAGTAGAGTGCTATACCACATCGCCTACCTGCTGATTCAAACCAGAAATCTTCTTTAAATTCAATGACATCCTTTCATCTACCAAGAAAGAAATATTCCTCAACTATTTTCTTCCTGGACTATCAAGATACATTTTTAAGAGTATATTTAAATATTTCTGCTTCCAGTAAAATGTTTTCATCTAACCCTTTTTAAATGCTCAATGTACTGTTACACCTTATTCTGAATCTGCCAATGTTCTCTTCCAAATTAGTAGACTTAAAGAATGATATAAACTGTATCCCCACAGAATAAAACAATGAAGGTATCATTTAAACCTACCAACCCTATGCTTACTCCAACATATTTACTGTATATCTGGTTCAACCTTCATATCATATAATTTAAGCAATTCTAACAATTCAGAAATAGGAGCTTGTTCTACTCCATAAGCTTACCTATCAGAACAGTACGGTATATACCAAGTGAATAAAATAAAGGTTTATCTCTCTCTTTCTCCAAGATTCAAGATTCTTTATTTGTCACATGCATAGTTATACAGGACAACACACAGTGAAATGCATCCTGATCTGCTTATCAAAACTGTGCAAAGTTAGAAGAATATCAGATTAATAAAAAGTCCTAGACTGAAAGATGACAATATAATAGGACATAGAATAAATAAAGTAAAATTAAGTGAAATAAAGTAAAATAAAGTGTTAGAGTACAATAGTGCGGTGATTTTTGTGCAAAACCAATGTTAGACAGGTGCATAGTGTTAAAGGACAGACCAATTTACTAAACAAGGTTAGGGTAGACGGCATGGTACAATTACAGTCCAGCCTAAGTATGTGGAGGGTCATGGATGAGATGGCATGTTCTGATTTAACAGTCTTTTGGCTTGAGGATAGAAACTCCTTCTGAGTCTCTCTGTCTTGGCCAGGATGCTACAAAACCTTTTACTTGATTTTAACAGATGAAACAGGCTATTGCTGGGATGAGATGAGTCTTTAACTCTCTGAGTCTGGGTCTGGGCTGAAGGAGGGGTTGTGTCACCCACATGCAAATGAGAGGCAGCTTAAGGGCTCAGGTGTTGGTAATTACCAGCTGAACCAGGGGTTGGCCCCATGGCCTTCTCTCTTCCACCCTCTGCAAAATGGAAGACTGACAGCTACTCCGCCACTGATGTCACTTCCATTTTTCACCCTTCTGAATCCATTCTTTCCTGTTGAGTCACCATATAATCCCAGAACCAGCCATCTTGCTCTAGTTCAATTCTGAGTTCCACAACATGCTGTGTGCTTTATTATTGTCTACTATTTTATCATATAGAGTCACCAAGGTGATGCTCAAACTCTTTAACTTTGTTGTGTCTCCTCTTTTACTATATACATTATATATGCAAAGTTGACAGAGTCACTCATCAACAAAAACACTATTTCCTGTTTAGTTATAAAGCTGAAATTTGACAGGATGTTGCATGTAAATCAATAAGTATCTGCTAAGAAAGATAATTTTAATATCAATATTTAGGGGTAAACCAATTTCCCCTCGAAAATTAAAAAAACTAAATACCCCAAAATCTCAATAATGCTTTGACTGATTTTAAATTTGGTGATGTTATAGAAAAAGAAAATTAGGCGACACCTGTTTTTTATTTCTCTGTATTTATCGATAATACAGCTGTAATGAGTGGAGTATTACATAGCACATCCTTTTTTGTCTATTCTATGAAATTGTAAAAAATGGGGTATGCAGATTATGCAATTGAATACCACAAGCAGAACATCCCCACTGTATAACCTGATGCTATAATCACTCAGAAAAATGGGGCTGCTGATGGGTGAAAAAGAGTAGCTAACCCGCACAGGAAAAAGAGACATGATGGATTGCAAACCTCAAAGAAGATGTGTTAAGGAAGTGGCCTCCTTAGATACACACAGTCCTTATTACTCTCTTGCCTTCATCTTACTACTCACTATGCAGTGTAGAACATATCAAAATTCAATTTATACACATACATTCTTATACACACAAACTTCAAAGAACTGCAGGGGGTATTGGGGGGGGTGTGGGGATAGGCGATTAGGGAAATGCTTGGTGTTAAAATATGGGCAATATTATGGAAAATTGGGGTTTCCCCTTCAAGGTCAATATATGCTGTTAAGCTCTGGTTTAAAAAGCACAAGCAGGGAACTGCTGGCACAGCACTGTAGTCCACTTCAAACCCTATGTTCAACACAAGCCAGGAGCGAAAGCATGCTGTTGTCAGTATTAAATGCTTGCACAGCTCACTAAAGGCATTCCTCTTGGACAGAACACAGAGGAGGTGTACATTGTACATAGTGCATGGTATTATTTATTTTCATCTGTTCCTAATGCACAATGATTAAAACATTGAGTTCATTCAATGCAACATTCAAGTGTGCAGTCTGTAAATGTCAGTGCTGTATGTAATAAGTTAAAGGAGATCACAATTAATTGTATATTGCTTTTTATCTAAATCTCTAAAACTTTGTAATGGTTCAAGATTATGAATCAAAGCATTAATTTCAAATGTGACTGAAGCTACCACTTTCACAGGATCTGCTTTGGAGTGAAATTATCTCTATACCAAAAACTACCACTATTCCTATCAATTACCTGTTTGAATTCAAAAGAATACAGTTTCCTTTAAAGTCATGTTTCGCAATGACCATCAACAAAATCCAAGTCACTATGAAAAGCAAGAATTGATCTTTAATAGGAAAGTATTACTCATATGCAATTATATGTAGCATGCTCAAGAGTGAGTGGCACACTGATAGTACTGCTGCCTCACAGCAAGAAGACCAACGATCAACCTTTTGGAACCTCCTGGTTTTGAATTTGCATGCTTTCCCTGTGTCTGAATTGGTATCCACCAGTTTCCTCCCACAGTCCAAAGACTAGACTAATGATGCTAAATTGGATGTGATGTACATGTGTTTTTTTCTCACAGCAATGGGCTGGTGCCTGTCTAGAAACTGTTCCTGCCTTTCGCCCTATTCTAGCCGTATTAGGCTCCCACTCCCCCGTGGCCCTGCTTAAGATTAAGTGGTCTTAGAAAATGGTATGGTATGTTGAAGAGTAAGGTGCTCCAGTGAATAATAGCCCCTGGGTGAATATATATATATATATATATATATATATATATATATATATATATATATATATATATATATATATATATATATATATAGTTAGGTCCATAAATATTTGGCCAGAGACAACTTTTTTCTAATTTTGGTTCTGTACATTACCACAATGAATTTTAAATGAAACAACTCAGTTGCTGTTGAAGTGCAGACTTTCAGCTTTAACTCAGTGGGGTGAACAAAATGATTGCATAAAAATGTGAGGCAACTAAAGCATTTTTTTAACACAATCCCTTCATTTCAGGGGCTCAAAAGTAATTGGACAATTGACTCAAAGGCTTTCATGGGCAGGTGTGGGCAAATCCGTCATTATGTCATTATCAATTAAGCAGATAAAAGGCCTGGAGTTGATCTGAGGTGTGGTGCTTGCATGTGGAAGATTTTGCTGTGAACAGACAACATGCGGTCAAAGGAGCTCTCCATGCAGGTGAAAGAAGCCATCCTTAAGCTGCAAAAACAGAAAAAACCCATCCGAGAAATTGCTACAATATTACGAGTGGCAAAATCTACAGTTTGGTACATTCTGAGAAAGAAAGCAAGCACTGGTGAACTCAGCAACGCAAAAAGACCTGGACGTCCACGGAAGACAACAGTGGTGGATGATCGCAAAATCATTTCCATGGTGAAGAGAAATCCCTTCACAACAGCCAAACAAGTGAACAACACTCTCCAGGGGGTAGGCGTATCGATATCCAAGTCTACCATAAAGAGAAGACTGCATGAAAGTAAATACAGAGGGTGCACTGCAAGGTGCAAGCCACTCATAAGCCTCAAGAATAGAAAGGCTAGATTGGATTTTGCTAAAGAACATCTAAAAAAGCCAGCACAGTTCTGGAAAAATATTCTTTGGACAGATGAAACCAAGGTCAACCTCTACCAGAATGATGGCAAGAAAAAAGTATGGAGAAGGCGTGGAACAGCTCATTATCCAAAGCATAGCACATCATCTGTAAAACACGGTGGAGGCAGTGTGATGGCTTGGGTGTGCATGGCTGCCAGTGGCACTGGGACACTAGTGTCTATTGATGATGTGACACAGGACAGAAGCAGCCGAATGAATTCTGAGGTGTTCAGAGACATACTGTCTGCTCAAATCCAGCTAAATGCAGTCAAATTGATTGGGCAGCATTTCATGATACAGCGGGACAATGACCCAAAACATACAGCCAAAGCAACCCAGGAGTTTATTAAAGCAAAGAAGTGGAAAATTCTTGAATGGCCAAGTCAGTCACCTGATCTTGACTCAATTGAGCATGCATTTCACTTGTTGAAGACTAAACTTCGGACAGAAAGGCCCACAAACAAACAGCAACTGAAAGCCGCTGCAGTAAAGGCCTGGCAGAACATTAAAAAGGAGGAAACCCAGCATCTGGTGATGTCCATGAGTTCAAGACTTCAGGCTGTCATTGCCAGCAAAGTGTTTTCAACAAGTATTACAAATGAACATTTTATTTCCAGTTATTTAATTTGTCCAATTACTTTTGAGCCCCTGAAATGAAGGGGTTGTGTTAAAAAAATGCTTTAGTTGCCTCACATTTTTATGCAATCGTTTTGTTCACCCCACTGAATTAAAGCTGAAAATCTGCACTTCAACAGCATCTGAGTTGTTTCATTTAAAATTCATTGTGGTAATGTACAGAACCAAAATTAGAAAAAAGTTGTCTCTGTCCAAATATTTATGGACCTAACCATATATATATATATATATATATATATATATATATATATATATATATATATATGTATATTGTATTACAGAAAAGTATTCAGTTACTTGGCACAATAATTAAGGTCCATTGTCTCAGGATATTTCCCAGGTGAAGCCAAATAACACAGCTAGTTTTAATAATAAAGAGACGGTTTTAAAATGGATAATTCATACCTGTTCAGGAAGCAGGTCTGTAGTTATTTCACCAAGTTTCTTTGCCTCATTGAATGCTTCAATAAATGACTTTTCCTCAGATTCAACAGTTATTGTCAATACTGAATCATAGGCTTCTCTGACTTTGCTGTTGTTTCCCAATATAAAAAAAGAAGTGTTTTTGTATGGGAGACTGTAGAGCAAAGTATCATAAGGTACAAAGACATATCTCCCGCCAGTCAGTCCCATTTCGTTAGCTTTCTCCAAAAATGCAGCTTGTTGTTCACCTCCAAGCAGTACAGAGTGCATGCACATGATGATCACTGTGGTATAAGTAAACATGGAACAATATTTAATATACTTATTCTGCTGGTAACTCAATTAAACAATCAAACATTGTATAATACCTTTCATGTTCATAAAGTGATTTACATAGCAATTAACAATAACGGTTAGTTTTTTCAGTTTTTAAAAATAGACAAGACAGGATGATGATTAGGGTTTTTTAGTTTTGTAAAATAGGCAGGACAGTTTGGCACATAAAAAAGACAAAATAAAAAAAAACATGAAGCAATATCAGTATTTAAAGAGCTGGATTAGCATTTGGAATTGTTGTTTTAAAATCAGAATATGGGCGCCACAAAGACGAACAGGTATGATTTGCATTGTGTTACATAGTGAAGATTAGAAGATTTCCAGTTGTTCACAGGTTTATGAGGGTCAAAGAGAGAAGAAAAAAAAAGAAAATTAGAGATAAAAAGAGGTTTTATGAATTAATTTTCAGTAATAAAGACATGTTCTTATGATAAAGGCTTGAATGTGTTTTTGATTGAAAAATGAAATATATTGTAGATTACGCAATCAGAATATTTTTTTCAGGGTCTGGGTTTTCTGTTAAAAGGAAATGCTTTTAAATAAAATATGCCTAGTGAGAAATAACTTTTCTGAATGATGTTAAATGCAATATTAATGTGAGTACATAGTTTATACAAATGTGTATAAAGCCTGTGAGTCCAGAGAGAGCTTTATGCTTGCTTCTTTAATTTATTTCTGCAATTAATTTTCTGATGTATTATATGTGAAGTTTAAATAAATATATGTTCAGTTTTTTATTTAAACTGTTTATTGAGTTTCTAAACTACTAATCTAATTTTTAATCTTTGGGTGCTAGCAACTCTCCCTGTAGCACTGAGTGAAAGGCAGGGAAGTACCTACCCAACATGAATGACAGTCCATCTGAGGACACATCACGCACAAACACACATAAAGGGCCAGTTTAGCATAACCTAATCTCCTTATCGTCAGGATGTGAGTGGTATGCACAGTTATGAACAGGAAGAACATGCAAACTGCACAAGGAGTGCTTGAGGACGTTGGAGATGCAAGGCAGCAGTGCTAATCATTGTGTCACCATGCTGCTCATTTAGTGTATTTGTAGTAACTTCTCCACAAAGTATTACTGTTAGACAAGGATTAACTTATTTTGGCTTTCACCAGGATGGAACATACATAGGCTTTTTGAATTAGGGACTTTGTGGCTGAGTAGTATAGACTTACATAATGATACTAAAAAATGTAAGTCAGAAAACAAAAAAAGTTTTTATATGAGTATTTTCATGCACTCCCTGTGTCTAAACTAAGTGTGCTCAATCTTGATCCTGGAGAACTATTGTGACTAAAAGTTTTAATTTTAAACAATGCCTGATTTTAATTGGGCTACTATTTTAGCTAGACATGTATGATTAGTTCAAGTTAATAATAATTAATAATTATAATCAGATTGTTATTTTGTTTATTTTGAAATTATCACCATTTATGAAACAGCTCCTCCTCCCTAGTATTTATTTTTAGTTGTTCCAGTGTGTCTTAGTTGATTTAGGTAAGTTCCACTATATGCTTCACTTGTGGTATACTTTTGTTTCACCCTATAGACCACATTGATAAAAAAATGGAATTGAATTTATTAGGAACTTTGGGTTTTTATGCAAATCTTATAATTAATTATGCACTGTAGCCCTTAAAAATGTGAAATTATTTATTTCATGAAAAAATGTGGCTATTTGTTACAGTGCATGGCAAATTAGAACACATATTCTTTATTCGACCATTTTGCCTGCTTGTCCTTTTAACAGGCGCTAAGAGGAAAGCATACTTCAGCAATGATAAATGTACAAAGATGAGGCCACTTCTAGATAGATGAAGTGGGTAAAAGAATTACAATGTTAATTGTCATGTTATGTGTAGAAGTAAATAAGTTGTGAAAAGAATAAAGAATTTAAAAAGTAATAATACTGAATGAAAGCACTTTGAGAATTACTGTCACCTTTTTGCAAAGAAAAATGTTTAATTCAAAACATTCAGTATTTATATCTAGGTGAATCTGTATTTATATCAGAAGCATGATGGGTGCAGTAACTGATTATTTCAGGGTGCTGGTTCAATCACTATCTGAGTGAAGTTTGCATATCTTCCTTGTGACCATGTTGTGCATATCTGGTACTTGACTTTCCTTTCCTTTTAATTTGATTGCTAACTATAAAAATGTGTAGTGTCAACATATTATGTTTTCTGTGATAAAGTGGCTTTGCATCCGCGGTTGTTTTCCTGTTACAATTCTATAATGGAAGGCACAAGTTTAAATGGATGGATAAACTTAATATGAAAGATCTTGGGCAACACACTCAATATGTTAACATATTTGCTTGAATAATTAATTACTTGATAAATCAAAGTCAAGATTTTAATCAAATATTAGTATTATGTATACCTACTCTTGAGGTTTCCAGCTTCCTTAATTTTTTGAAGGCTTGTCTCTATACCTGTGGGGCCATTGCCCAGTGATGTCACGAGTCCAACAGGCAATCCAAGGATCCTAAGAGAGTCTGCCACCCTTTTGGCTGTATCAATCCATATGTCTTCATTGGATGAAACAATACCAATATTTGCCCAGGTGAAATATTTCATGACGTTAAACAAAACCTTTGTAGGTGAAGGTAATGTCCTTGTAAATACTGGGTAACTCCTCACCGTGTCCAATTCATTACTGATGCAAGTCCAGGAAAAAATGGCTTTGTTCCAGTTCTTGCTCAGAAGAGTTGCAGCATCACAATAACCTGGATTTAAAGGTCCAAGGAATGCTGATACCATATTTTCATATCCCAAAAACATACTAAGTGCCTTTGAAGTTACACAATCTTCTTGGAGCACTACAAAATCTATCTTGTTGCCTAAATCCAAAGACAAATCATTATTTATCCGATCCACTGCTAATTTAGCTGCCAGCTCAGGAAATACTCTGGAGTAAAGGGGGTCACATTTCCAAGGTCCTAGAACTCCAATATTGAAGTTTAAGCATTCCACTTGGTATGGAGAAGTCAGTATTCCAATCAAAATGCAGAGAAAAAATTGCACCTTCCTTACATTTGTTTTCCACTTTAACTTTTTTCTCTTTGAAATGATAGATGATTTCAAAAATAAGCCATTAAGGTAGAGCAGAATTTTACACATTGTCTTCTGAATGTCCAGAGTCTAATATTGAAATTCTACTCTCTATAATCCTGACAAAAGAAAATAACAAAGCATGGTTTTTTGTATGAATACTGTGTATTTTAACTGTCATCCCTAATGACTAAATTTTCTTTTGCACAAATGTAAAAATAATAAACTGACATCTTTTTGGCAACCTGATAGTTTATTACTTTGCTTAAATTTGAATGTCATGAGTACTTTGTGCAATTTCTGCAAAAAGGAGCATAAACATATTTATCTTTTTATCTATATAAAGTACAGGAATACCACCTGAGAGCAGACTGTAGCATATGGATATTCAATGTATACTTGATAGCTTTCAATTTACTGATGTTAACATAATGTAACCCTTAATCCAATAGCTACGATGTGTTATTTCTGAGATGGCATGTAGGAAAGTGCTTCTGAGCAAATAAAACGTTTAGTTTAAATAACCAAACATTATAGCGCATTGTGGATAACAGAAAAAGATAATCAAATTGCATTGATATGTTTAGTTTTGCGAAATAATTAATGTAGTTGTGCAATTCTAAATTAAATAAGTAGAAAAAGGTGGGTCTTAAAATGATCTATTCAGTTTTTTAGTTTGTTTTTTTTTGCAAAAAATGTAACACTTGTGCACAAAACAACGAAACCTCCTTTCGTAAAGGAAATTGAATAATCAAAGTTTAATATTTATCCTTTTAAATATAAACAGATCACAAGACTTAATTTGTACTCGCCCTAATGTAAAATTTCTCGTGAAAATCAAATATTTTAAGATGTTAGAAAACTGCACATTTTGTTTGATTTTGTAGAATGTTCAGTTTAATCCTCAGAACGTGTTTTTACGAAAATTAAAATCATAAATAATAGTAATAATACCTGGTTATATGCAAATACAATTTTAACTAATCCAGATTATCGAAAGCTAAATTCAAATGGGTTTGATGCCCTTTTAAAAGATTTTTTTAATTAATGCCTGCAATCAAATTTACCCTATATGACAATTTTGCAATTTTTTCATTAACCTCTTCTCGTTCTGCTAGAATGTAACGCTGCTGCAAGGATATCAAACTAGAATGAAAAGTAAATGCGAAACTAGAAAACTAACAATAATTTAAGTAAATAACATGTTCCATCTTAAAACGCTAAGCAAATAGCTGCTTAGTTTCATCTTACCAAATATGCTGTCTTCAACTGAACTGTATGTTAAGATTTGTTGTTATCGCTACGTCACGTTAAAACTAGACATCAAGAAAGGCAACTAACTGATTGAGCCTCTCTTCTTTAAAATAGTTTCCTGCATCAAATTTGACTTGAACATGAACTTCATTTTAAGGATGACTCTTCTTTTCCAAATTATTTTCAGTAGCAGAAACTTCTGGTAGAGTAGAAAATTTTTCTCGATCGGCTTTCAACCTCGAATCCCGTGTGTTCTTCGGTGACCTCAGGACTCATTATTCTTCAGGCTCAGGAGGAGTCTGTTGTGCGCCTCTCGTGATAAAATGTGCAGCTCCTTTTCCCCGATGACATCGTCTCCAATCATTTTCAGCACATTGGAGAGCTACTGGTATGTGTTCACCTACGCGACACTGTCACACTCATTTCGCACGATTTTATCACTCATGAACAGGCTTTGGAGATAACGGCAATTTTATTAAACAAATATGTCATTTTTTTAGAAAGGGAAAGTCAGCCGTTTCGACGTTTTAGTGTGATTTTAGTACGATTGACGTTACTGTTACAAAAACTAATCCAGTTTCAACCTCTTGTAAGAGGATTGCCAGACTGTGGGCACATATAAACGACAAGATGATAACAATTTCGACACTTAGTGACAAACCGTCGAAACGCACAGACATAGATAGATAGATAGATAGATAGATAGATAGATAGATAGATAGATAGATAGATAGATAGATAGATAGATAGATAGATAGATAGATAGATAGATAGATAGATAGATAGATAGATAGATAGATTCATTTAATTTCAGACTTGTTTCATTGATGTTACAAGTATTTATTCATATAGTCATTGGGCACATGCCAGGAAACAGCCATGGACGTGATGTGAACCCTGCAAGGCACCATCAGTTGTTTTACCCACACTACCCATACAGATTTTTATGCAATACAAATATTTCAGCATTTTAATGGCTGTGTTTATAGACAATTAATTGCATTGTTTTAATTTCACATTTAAGTAAATTTCATAATTTTATTTCCTTTAGGAGGCTGTTTTATTTAGCTGTAGTTACTGTGTAAAACATATTGTGTTAATTTTAGTGTTTTCAATTTTCAATTTTTTTTTTCAGTTATTTTGGAAGTTTATGTGAAGAACAAATTTCACCACACAATGTATTTGGCTTTTTTAGGTGTATGTAGTCTGTTTCAGTTGACCTATTATTTCCTGAGTTTGAACCTAAACTGGATTAAGTGGGTTTGATAATGGATGGATGTATGGATATTTTTGTTATTGATGAAAAGTTACAAACTTTCTTTTTAATTTTTCACTGAATTCTTCTTTTTTAGTTAGGTGTGATAGTTACTTAGTAGATTAATTATGTGGTTGAGTGGCTAAAGATTTGATCATATTTTCCTCAAAATGTATACCTCTAGTTGAAGTACTTAGTTGAAGTAGATTCCTGGTATGTTACTCATTTGTTTTCATTTAAGTATAAATTATAAGCATCATATGATTGATTTATATAAGAACTTTACTTTCTCTTTCTGGTGTTAACAGAAGGAGTTGCTTTTGCCAGTAATAAAAACTTTAGAATAGTATAAATTATCTATTTTTTGTATCAAATCAAAAGCAAGAAGAGAGATGTTAAGAAAGTGACAGTTCAAGGAACCAAATGAGCAGAGAAATAAAAAAAAAACCTTCTGGCCAATAGATGACAGTTTTGGTCCATACTTGCTGGAGAGCTTGCTTTTTCAGTTTTCTAATTTCCTCCCTCTATGCATTTTCTCTCTGTCTCAGTCTTTCTCTCTCTCTCCATCTCTCTTTCTCTCTCTCTCTCTCTCTCTCTCTTTCTACCTTCCTACAATTGAGTAGGTAAAGTTAATCTCCAACTACTTCAAGTTCATTTCCCTGTTGTAGGGAACTGCTGATTAAATCACAGAGAAAGTTCAGGGCTATGCCACAGATCATGGACCTGATAAGATCCCTGAGCCACCTTATTTGTGTTGTCGTAGTGACCACGTAAAAAACAACCACAATAAGAAGAACAACAACATTTATTTGTATAGCACATTTTTCATACACAGTATGTAGTGCTTTTCAAGATCAAACCAATAGCTACAAATAAAGAAAAGCAAATTTAAAATTAGATAAGAATAATAATGAATAAATAACATGCAAGAAAATAATACACACTTACATAACATAAATATGTAATTAATAAAGAATTAGAGTCCAATGATAAGGTCAGATGGCTGTGAAGACAAAAAGAAAATAACAAAAAAATAAATAAAATCTGCAGGGGATCCAAGGTCAAAAGACTGCCAATCCTTTTGGGGGGGTATGGGGTTGGGGGGTATTCTACCTAACATAAATGTTCTTACGTAGTTCCTTATTGTTTTCTTTTTAGGATTCATGTTAGAGGACTTCACCGAGTGGGTATACATTTTCATTCAAACATCACAGATGACTGCATCCTCCTTTGATCAGGTGGTGGTGGAAAGTGACACCACAGAAGAACCAGGAAAGAAAACAGAGAAAAGTAGAGGTTCATAATGACTGCAGCCTAACCTAGCCTATTACATCCTGTTACCATCTATCACACTGGCCAAATAGCATTGACTTTGTTCCGGTTTGCTATGACCTTTGGAAAGTTCCTTTCTAATCCACTGCCTATAGTTGCAAAGCTGCATGCTAGCAGCTCCTGTGTTTTCTTATTAGCCTGAAATACAGGGTTGTTTAGTTCATCAGTTTAATCTCCTACATGTAGCCTCTAGCCTCACTGAATGACTCACCATCGTAGACAAACAAAACAGCTGTATAGGAAAACTCTTTAAAAAGCTATTTAAAATGTTCAACCAGTTAACGATATGTTTATTTACTTTAGAGGTGTTGGTAGCTGGTGCACATCATGGCAATGCTGGGTGCAGGTTAGGAACCGGTCCTGTATGGGACAAGAGTGAATTGCAGGGTATACCTATGCACATGCACATGTCTGCTCTGACTGGGCCAGTTTAAAGTTAATTATAAACCTAACATGCATATTTCTGTGATGTGGAATTTGAACTAAATTAACCAAAGGAAAAACCACATAGATACTGCAAACTTCATACAGGTTATTCAAGACAACAATTCTGTGCTGTGAAGCAGCAGTGTTGACTACTATGGCAAATGACCGCTCAGTTTACAAAAATGTATTAAATGGAATCTTGGATGTAGATTTAAAATGATGCTCCATTCTTGGTTTTTGTTTATAATTTTATAGCTTTATAGGAGCAATTTGTGGTTAATTATATCCAAAGTGAAACTTAGAGTTTTATGTTGCAAGAAGTCAATGCCATTAATGAAGGAATAAGGATGTTTAATTCCTCTCTGGGTGTATTTTCATTTACTAATTCTGCATGTGTCAGCCTGTCATTTAATTTTCAAATACAATTCTTTGGGGAAAAAAATCACTAGTCATTCCCTGTCACATGTAGACATTTTGTTGAACCAGAAGACATTTTTTAGTCCATGAGTTTGCCATCACAATCATAAACATGCTACAAAGACAGAAATGATACTTGGTACATTCTTCCATGGCATTTAGAGTGTGCAGCTTCCTGAGTAATGCATTTCCCTGCTAAAGAAAATCCAGTACCTTGCACAATGGTGCTTTTTGGTTGGTGTTCATGTGGAAAATAAGTAGCCTTTCACATTCTTAAAGAATAAACTGTGCTTCTCTTAAGTAATGTGAAAGTAAGCCGATTACTTCCATTATGCAGCTATTGAGACCTTAAGGGATAATATTCCCCCAAAAAACTTTAAAAATACCAAAATACATATTTTTAGTAAGCATCACATTTCACATGCAAAACAATTTTAGAATCCATCCAGCTTTATCCTAACTACAGGGTCACGGGGGTGTGCTAATCCCAGCCAACATAGGGTGCAAGGCAGGAAACAAACCCCAGGCAGGGCGCCAGCCCACCACAGGGCATGCACACCAGGGACAATTTAGGATTGCCAATGCACCTAACCTGCATGTCTTTGGACTGTGGAAGGAAACTGGAGTACCCGGAGGAAACCCATACACACACAGGGAGAACATGCAAACTCCACGCGGGGAGGACCCGGGAAGTGAACCTGGGTCTTCTAACTGTGAAGCAGCAGCGCTGCCCACTGCGCCACCATGCCTCCCAATTTTAGAATCCATTTCATTAAAAAGTATATGAAATGAAACTCATTAGAGCACAAATTGTATTAAAATGAATAGATGGCTAGGCACAAACCACAAGCTATGAAATTGATTAACATTCTCTTACTGAGTTCACTTTTTTGTGAAACCATCATAGGATCTCCAATATTGAATATATGTGTCATATTGCAATGCAGTTTACTCAGGGTCATCTCCAGTTGCTCTTCAAAAGAGTAGTTTACCCTCCATAATTTGTTCCGGCCTTATATCTGATGCTATTGACATAGCCTTTGGCTCTTCAAAACTCAGTAATGGACATAATGAATTTGCAAATTTGGTGGATGGATGAAACAAATCTCATCTTTAGAATTTTATATGGTTATAGTTTATATTCAGATATAATAGGAAATTCTTATTTCGGGAACTTTGTGTATCAGTATTCTTTTACCCCTATATATGCATGCACAGTCAAAAGACCATAACCCCTATATTTGGGAACTTGTGATGGATTAGGACCCTGATTAGGGCTGCTTCTTGTCTTCAGCCCAGTGCTGCCGGTATAGACGTTGATATCCTGTGATTCTGAATTGGATTAAGAAAGTTTGAGAATGACAGAGTGACCTAGATTTGGATTTCTAATTCAGTGTAAGCTCTGTTAGAACAGTTCATCGCTCTGCATTATGCTCTTTTACTGGTAGTACTCCAGTTTTCACATAAGTCAGCTCTTCTTTTCTGTATAGCTTATCCATGGGGAGAAAGTTGAGCTCTGCAATGCACAAAGGACATGAGCAGTGTAATTGGACTCTCGCCTGTTCAAATAAAAGGAGCTGCTGTTTAATTAAATTAACACTTAGACCTGGAGGGTATAATTAAAGTAAACAAAGACCACACTTATATCATCTCCCAAATGTTCACAGACACTTCTAAGCTTATTATTTTGTTTGTCACACGTTTTCACCTGAGGTTAGTTTTAAATCCCATGTTTCTCCTAAACATCTCTTGATCCCTTACAATAGATTGTGCTTCTACAGTCATATACCTAATGAAAATGTCAGAAAATGTATATAACTAAAATCATTTAAAAAACAAATAGATAAGAATGAATTAGGAAATTAGGAAATGTAAAGGGAATACAGTTTCAGGCAGAAATTTGGGCACTCCTGGCCAAATTACATATTATGTTGACTTCAACAGCAAATAAACTAAAGCAATGATATTCTTATGAAAATGTTAATGTACAATTGCAATTTATTTGCTGAAGAAATTTTAAAAAATAAAAGTAAATGTAGCATTTGCAAATGTTTGGGAATCCCCTTTAACAAAATTACAGCTTGTAAATGTTTTTGTATCTGATTTGTTGAAATTATGCTTTGTAAATTTTTCTACATTCTTCCTTGCAGATCACTTACAGCTCTGAGATAGTCTTGGATTGTCTTGCATGGACAGCACCTTTAAAATCTACGTACAGATTTGTAATGGTGTTTAGCTCTGGAGACTGGGAGATCCGTTCCAAAAGCTACATCTTGTATTTCTTCAGGTACTTCACAGTAATCTTCAAACTTTGTTTGGAAGGTTTGTTTTATTGAAGAAGCCATCCTTTTTTACCTTCAGTTTCCTGAATGACTGTCTGAAAGTCTCTTTGAGGATTTGTTGACAGGAATCCATCCTTACCTGTACACACACAGTGTTAACACACACAACCTTAAAGCTCTATAGCTCCACCAGTAGTTAATAGCTAACAGTTGGGAAGATGTTCTTTTCTTCAAATGTTGCTCCTTTTGTCTCAAAACAAGCTTGTATGGTTTTCGTCTGACAATTTGATTTTAACTTATTCTGTCTTCTTGGTTTCAAAATGTAAAATCTGCACAGTAGAACTGTGCACTAACACTCTTTTCACAGCCTAATCGATGTGCAGGTCCCTTGAAGTCATATGGGGTTTTTGCCATCTTGTACAGAATACAAACTGTTCTATCTGTCAGTTTTCTTTGTCTTCAAGATGTTGTCTTGATCTCCATGGTTCCCCTTAACTGCCATTTCTTAATGACATTCCGGAATATGGAAATTGCTAGTTGGAAGAGATTTGATTTCCTGTATTAGACCTCCCCTATTTTTTGTCATCAATTAGTTTCTTTTTCAGATCACCAGTCAGTTTTTTATAAGAGCCAATAATGGCTGAGCGTTGCACAATGTTTGAAGAATCAAAGATTTTTTGAATCTCTGGAACTGTCATCAGCAGACAATTTCTAATGACATTTCTTGACCAGACTAACACTAATAGCAACCTAATGAGTTCATCTGAAAGATCACCCAAATGTTTGCAAATACCACATTTCTTTTATTTTTTTATTTTTTCAGTTAATTTTATAAATTGTAAGTGTACATTGATATTTTCATTAAAATTGATTACATTTGTTTGCTGTCAAAGTTGTATTTAGTATTTGTTACTTCAAAGACTTAGCCAGGAGTATCCAAGCTTTTCCATGGAACTGTACTACAGTATATGTATTGTGGTGCCTGGTAATTGTTATTAACCCACCCTTTGGGCTTTCCTACTTTGATTTCTGTCATTTTTGGAATATGTGAATTATTGTAATTGGAATATGTGTTTATTTCCTTATTCACATTAGCATTATTGTAACAGCACTGTTTTATGTTGCTCTCTGCATGGCTGCAGCCATGTTCTTTACCATTGCTATGTCTGTCGCAAGATATTTGAACTTATATCACTTGACGTGTTGTATTATCACTATTGCTTCACAGATGTAGAATCCTGAGTTTGATCGTGGTGTTCTGTCTTTTTGTTTTTTTTCTTGCATCCTCAAATATGTTCTGTTTAAGTTAATAGGCCCACAGTATGCATATGAGTGTGGATGTATGTGTGCAAATGTCCCCTGCATTGGACTGGTGCATTGTCTAGGATATTTCCCTGCCTTGTACTTTGTGCTGCAACAATAGTCTCCAGTTCTCCATGACCCTGGATTGGGTCAAGATAGTTTGAGAACATATGACCGATGGTACAATGTACTGTAGTAATACTTCTGCAGAAATAATCCTGGGTCCATCCAGCTTTCTCAAGTGGATGGAAGTATTGCTGCCTTCCTGAGCTCTCTCTTACCCAGGGTTCTTTCTTTGTGGAAATTCAATAACAACCTCACCTTCTTCACCCATGGTTGCCTTTAACGCTGTTATTTGGTGTTGTGATTAAAAGGGGTGTTGCTTGATACCCCATTTTACCTCTTTGGTGGATTTGAGCTTGAGACTTCTGGTGGTCCTTTTGAAGAATGTTCTAGATTTTATTGCTTTTGGCTTCTTTCTGAGGGAAGTGAAAACTGTAAGGCATCAAGAGCTCTTATGTTCCAATCCAATATTTCTTTCTTTCCTCCCAGAAGTTTTAGTAGATATTGGCAGAGTAAACAGTGTCAAGGAATTTGACCTCCTGGCCTTGCTCACATCATGCATCCCCTATCAATACCAACAGTGTCACAAAAAAATGTACAGTTGTCCACCAACCTAAGATTCACATTTTTTCAATGACTGAGGAAAGTGAAAGTAACTAGAGAAAAAGCCATTTGGACTTAGACAGATTGAGCAAACTATATATAGACAGTACTAAGACCAAGATTTAAATACAAAACTCTAGTGCTGCAAGGTCTCAGCATTATTCACTGTACCACTGTGGTGTTCTGATTAATAATTGATGCATTGAAATTATATAAATAAATGTATTATAGTACATTTTAAAAGTTTGAAGCACTCTAATATTTTGTTGACATTTTTTATTTTATTATTATGCGAATAGGAGATGTATGAAGCAGACAAACCGGAAAACAGTAATTTCAGGACTTATAACAGAGGAGCGCTGCATGAAATACAGTAAGTACTCTAATTTCTCTATATTTGTGTCTTCCTGAGCCACATGCAGAGTTAGAAAAAAAATAATAATAATAATTTATTAAGTATTGTTTAATATGGCACAGTGTCAGCATGGTTGTTGTTCTGCAATGTAGTTTATTATGGAGATCCCAAGTGTCCTGCTGAATAAAGGGTAGAATGTTCCATGACACTGTTGTGATAACTCCCAAGAGGGCTATAGCCTGGGTGATTTACACATTACTATGACATTGGTCCATTGCAAAATGCTAAAGGGAAAAATAACGCTAAAAACTTCATGAGCTTTTTTTCCAACTGATTAAATGATGCCACATTAGAAATCTACATTTAAGAAAACACAAGGACACAAAAGGAGAAATTGTTGAAAATGAGAAGGAAATAGCAAATGAGCTAAACAAATATTTCACTTATGAGTTTGTAAAGGAAGGCCCCATGCAAAAGCAAAAACAAGCTCCAGGTTTACAGATTTTAAAATAGTAGACTCAGATGTGCTTCAAGACCACATGTTGAAAAGTAATAAAACTCCCAGATCTGATGGGATTTTACCAGTTGTTTTGAAAGAAATGAAAGATGTCACGTATGACCCCTTATTTGGCATATCTGAGCAGTCACTTAAAAATTTGAAAATGTTACTCCAGTCTTCAAGAAAGGAGATAAAATGGATACTGGTAATTACAGATCAATCGGTCTTACTTCTGTACCATACAACATTATGAAACCCTCATAAGATATATATTAGAAAACTACCTACACTTATATTAATTTATACTAAATAACAGCCAGCATGGTTTTATAAGAGAAAGAATTTGCCAAACCAATCTTTTGGCTTTTTTTAGTAAGCAACTTCAATAGCAGACAAAAGCAAAACAAATCACATGAATTATGTAGACTTTAAAAATCCTTTGATACAGTCCCACAACAAAAATTACATCTGAAACTAGAAGCTGTAGGCATTGGAATTAGAATACAAAATTGGATCTCAGATTGGTTGTCCAGCAGGAGACAAAGAGTACAGATAAGAGGAGAATGCTCTATGTGGAAATGGGTCATCAGCTGAGACCCTCAGGAGTCTGTCCTTGGACCAATACTTTTTCTGATTTATTTTAATGACATTGATTTCAATTTAGCTTGTAAACTTGTGAAATTCACAGATGAAACTTAAATTGGAGGAATGGCAGACACTGAGGAGACAGCAGAAACAATTCAATAAGGCTTGGACAAGCTTCAGAACTTGGAGAACACTTGAAAAATGCAGTTTAATATAGAAAAGTGCAAAATGATACGCATGGGAAATAGTGTCTTATTCAGGCCCTGGGCTGGTTGATGTCTTGTGCCAGAAGCGTCTGGGGAGATATTTGGCTTCTGGGACCCTGATTTGGACAAAGAAATTATAAAACATATGAATGAATGAGTGAACTAAGGAAAAGCTGATGGAAATACTGTGTGTATGGTTGTATATTTAGAGTCACAATTCATACAACAAGAAAGTTGTTTTATAAAAATACTTGCTTTTAGAGTTTATCCTTATGCTGCAATAGTGAAAATTACAGAAAAAATGTTTGATGTATTGCAGGTGTAATTAAAGATTAGATTGCATTGCAGCTTGGAATCATGTCCTTCAATTAAGAGATGCGTACTTTGGTCTGAAAAGGGCACTTAAGTGTTTCTAAATCCCTTCTGACCTAGAAGTCCAAAGCTGATAATCCACTTAAGACCTATTACATCTCAATACCTTTGTCTTGTCAGCATTTAACATGACACAGTCTGCACAATCTACAGCCTAGACAGCAAAAACAGCTTTGGTCGAATGGAAGGTAGTAACATACTGAATCTTCCAGTTTTTGTGATGGAATCCTGATTTTGGTTTGCAATTAACCACCTTAAGAAGATGGAACAAAGGCTGTATTAACTAGCTGTGTCCAAATGAGTTTCATGCAAATTATTTTTCACATTCTTCTCACAACTGCTTTAATATCAACATGGGGCTTAAGTAGAAAATGCAGTATATTTTGTAATATAAATACATGTATCATTAAGATCTGTGTAGATTATGGTGACTAGGAGGCTACTCTTACTGTTAAACAGAACTATTATACTGTTTAATAGTTCTGTTTAACAGTAAGGGCAGCCTCCTAGTCACCATAATCTACACAGACCTTTTGCCACTACAGAACTTCCAGATGTTGGCACAGTTGGAAAACAGGAAAAGTTGGATATGAAAGGAATGGTCTGGCACAAATATTTCAGTTAAAGTCAAAAGGGAAATCTGTCTGGCAGCAGGATTTGCCTGCTAGATTTTTTCTAGGGTTTTTTTTCAGTTAAGTGAAGGAGCTAATGAAAAATAGTGTGTTCCATTTCAGTATCACAGGAAGACACTTGTAAGGCAAAATCCAGCTTTAGACACAGGACTACACCACTGCAAGACACTCTCTTGCACACATCCACATTTACTCATAATCAATTTTAATTTAAGTCTCCAATTACCCTAACTTACATTTCTTTGAGATGTATAAGGAAAACCAAAATTCCAAGAGAGAAAAAACACTAAGACACATGAAGAACATGCAAGGTCCACACAGGTAGGACTCATGCTAAGTAGTTCAATACATAGCATAAAAATTATCCATCCATCCATCCATCCATTATCCAACCCGCTATAACCTAACTACAGGATCAGGGGGGAGCATAAAAATTATTTCATGAAAATATAGTTTTTCATCAGAATACATTTTTTTGCTCTCTTAGTCTCTCTGATTTGCACTTTTTTGTCATCTTTTTCCCTCTTATTTGTAACCTAAAAATAATGATCTTAGTTTTTTTGGTAGGATGGCAATGTCATGTTGACTTAGCGTTACTTATTTAACATGTTCAAGACTTTAATCCCAAACCTCATCAAAATTTATGTGGAGGCTACTTCTGCATTTGTTTGTTTCCTTAATGTACTCTGCTTTCTACCAACATCACAATTCAATTAATGTTAGGTCAATTTGTGACTGAAATTGTCTCATCAGGAGTGAGTAGGTGTTTAAGTGAGTAGATGTGTTGCATAATAGTGAACCGTGAGCTTAATGCTAATACGGTAGGTTCCAGTTCCCTGCTTCTCAGTAACGGGATAACTAGCTTAAGGAAGAAAATGCATAGCTTTATCCTGTTTGCTGTCAATTGTAATCACTTATTGATAATCACTTATTAATAATCCAGGATAAAATCATATTTAAATTTCTTCAGAAAAAATAGGCAATGGATATGATGTTCAGGTAATGTATTCCAAAAAACAGACTGCTTTTGCTTTTCCTTTACCTCTCTAGTATAGTATTGTTATAAAAAATACAAGATGAGAAGTTATTAGTTCACCATTGATGTCACATTTTATTGGTAAAACCTTCAATCTGTTTAATAATTTTAAGTAAAAGTATGAAAATGAACATGAAGTTTGATATAAAGTGATAAAAAGCCATCAGTTAGGAAAAGTGTACAAAACCTTATCAGAGTATGGCTCTTCCTCTGGGGAGTGTTGCCACAACAATCAAGAAGTGGAATATGCTTCTCACCACACTGCATTTATCTATGTGCATCAAACTCCATGTCCTGACAAGAAAGATACTTGTGAGAGAAGCCATTGAGATGACAGAAATCATTTTGAAAGACCTTCAGAATTCAATAGATAACAGTGGAATAAAGCTGTGTCAGTGAATACAATTCCCAGTCCCCGCTATGAATGTGAATAATTAGCTGATGAAGGGCTCTAGTCATAAAGTGATATTTCTTTTGTAGTACTGTATTGTTGCCTTTTACAGTGATTAATCTGAAAATTGGTTTGATCTAGCCTTCTTTAATCAACAGATGCATTCATCTATTTTCTAAAACAGCTTAATTCAATTTTAGTGTTTGAGGCAGGAAGCCTTTTTGAGTTTATTTCAACTGTGTCAGGTCCAAGACAGTAACCATTCACCTAAAGTATAACCGTCCATTAAAGAGCATAATGATATGCACATCCACACTTCCTCAGATTGGGACAATTTGGATGAGAGAAGAAAACCAAAATATTTGGAGACAAACATGCAAGTATATAGAGAATATAACTACACTGGTATATATTATATATGTATATAATATAATACATTTTAGTGAAATAATAAAAAGGCAATCTTTACTGAGCTATAATTGAAAGAAAAACTTGTGAGTTCTGTCTTGCCATATGAGGGCAGTGTAAGACTGCTTTCAAGATGTAGTGACTGGCCACAATTTTTTGCTCAAAAGAACAGTTTATCTTTTTCACATAATTCTAGTATTTCTCCCTCATAAGACAAATTTTGATATCTGAAATATTAAATTTAACCAGTACAAAAATCTAACCCCTTCTCTTTGACTAAAAAAACAAATCAACTATTTCTGTTTTGATCATGTTATTAGGCAAAATTGCAGTGTGTGAAAGTTTACATTTTTGGCTTGAGTATAATTTTAATGAAAATGTTATGGTGAAAGACATTTTTATTTTTTGATTGCATTTACAAAAAATACAACAGATCTCTGGCAAATTAAATCTATTAAAATAAATGTAAAGATTTAAGGAGTAGATTATAACGGCATTTACCTAAATTCTGATTAAATTATTCTCATACAGTGTTTTCAATAAAGACAGCCTCATAAGGTATGCACAGATCCTGCATTCTCAATTTCACTTGATTCAGTTTGTCACAGATGGCCAGGGTTCTTGTCCACCTGGGACGCCTCTTCATTCTATGGAGCAAGCCTGGTCAGGACCGCACCTCCCCCGGAAAACACTAGATGGCTGCCCCCCTGGGCTGCATCAGGGCCACAGGCATGAGATTTTGGAACTCAAGCCTGTTGGGGACCGTGGCCACCACCAGGGGGCGCTGCAGTGGTTCCTGAGTCCATGTGGGCGGTTCTTCTGCCACACCCGGAAGTGCAGCCAGAAATGGGTCATCAAACACCTGGAGCACTTCAGGGTGTGCTATAAAAGGAGCCAGCAGGCACCACTCTGGGAGCCAGAGTCAGGAGGAGGGAGACGAAGCTTGCAGGAGGAGTGGTGGAGGAGAGAGAAAAATAAGGAAAAAGAATTGTGTTTTGGTGCTTGTGTTTGGGACTGTGTTGCTGTGTTTGTGGAAGACGGGGAGGACGTTTCCCACAAGGAATAAAAAAGAAAATAAAAGTCCTGTGTGCTTTGAACTTGTGTTCTACGTCTGTCTGTGTCAGGGCTGGCCTTTTACACAGTACAGGGTCATGGGGAAGAAGCCTAAGCCAGAATCATTAGGCACAAGATAGAAACTAACCCTGGATTAGACACCAGTTCATTTCAAGGCCAGCTCATTCACAAACTCATATCTGTGCTCACACTTAACAGAATTATAATTATGAATTAACCTAACACTCACATTTTTTTGAATGTAAGAAGGAAATTGATGTTCCCAGGGTAAAAATGCACATCCTTAACACAAGTTAAATATTAAAAAGTAACAGAAACGCTTTAAGTGTATTTTGAGTATTACACTAAGCACAAATATCCAGTTATCTAGAAGGCAAAACAGAGATTCAAAACAAGAGTGTTCAAAATGCAAGAAACTATATAGGTGACATAGAGAGAGAGAGAGAGAAAAGAACAAAAACACTGCCTATGGAGAAAAAATACATCTGAACCATCCACCATGCTTTGAAACAAGAAAACTAAACATTGCACCAGACTAAGCCATTTTGGAAACCTTTCTTTCACAACATTTAAAAAACAACACAGCACAGCAATGTAGTATAGTGTTATGGTCTGATGCCATCTCTGTCATTATCATGTTACAAGCTTTGAACAACTCTGACATGCTTTTTCATGGCCAGGAGAGGCAACTTGAACTACACAGGAATGGCATCAACTGACAAAGTAGGATGCTGAGAAAAAGAATTTGAGCAGGCCATTTACAGAAAGTAAAAAGATTACTGTGGCATCAGTTGGGAATAGTAGCTATCAGACATGTTCTTTATCAAGAATATTCTAATGAACATCTCTAGTCAGGGTACACTATAGCAAAATAATGGATCTTGAGGCTGTATTTACAATAAATGTTGAAACTTATAGCTGGCAGATCATTCCATATCTTAATCTTAGCTGGTAGTAAATATAGTGACTGATATGTGAGATATGCTCAGATTTTCTCATTTTAGTTAAAATTCTTACTACTGCATTTTGGACTAGTTTCAGTCAAGTTAAATCTTTTTTTGATAATCCTGATGATAGATAGATAGATAGATAGATAGATAGATAGATAGATAGATAGATAGATAGATAGATAGATAGATAGATAGATAGATAGATAGATAGATGCAGACGTGGTCTGGACATACACCATAAAGACTAAAAATGAAGAAAATTAATTAAAAATTAAGAAAGAAACCTTCTGACTTGGCTGTCACAGTCATAGAGAGGCATTATGCAGACATTGCTGTTGGTATAAAGGAGCCCCAGTAGCGTTTCATGACACACTTCTGCTGAATAATTCATTGGCTGAAAGTCCTCAGTGTTAGTGTGTCAGAGAGAGGATGTGCAGCATTGTTCATAATGACACTCAGTTTTGTTTTAATCCTCTCCTTCACTACTACCTCCAGGGGTAGTAGCATATTTATTCTGTGAGCCTCTCCTGAAGTAATGTTATTGGACCAGCACACCACAGCATAGAAATTTACAGTGGTCATACAGAGTTGTAGAAGAGGTGAAGGATGTCATTACCCACATTAAAGGAACACAGTCTCCTAAGAAAAAACGAGTTTGCTCTACCCTTTCTTATACAGTCCCTCTGTGCTGAGAGACCAGTCCAGCCTGTAATTCATATGGACCACCAAGTACCTGTAGGGGTGAACCACCTCTACATCCACTCATAGAAAAGTGACTGGGTATAGAAGCTCTTTGCTGTGGCAAGTCAATAACTATTTCCATGATTTTGGTAATGTTAAGTTACAAACAATTCTCTTTGAACCAAGAAACAAAATTCTCCCCTAACTTGTATACTCTGTCTTATCCCCCTTATCAATACAGCCCATAAGTGCAGAATTATCTGATAGGAGTGTGTCGTAATAATCTAGAAAGCTAAAGCAGCATTTTCAGTGATATGAAAGATCTAACTTTTGTGATGTTTCTCAAAACAGCCTTAGTAATATGCTTAATGTGTGATTTGAAGTTTAGATCTAAGTGACACCTAGATCCTTTACTTCTGGTCTTATTTGTAAGGCAATATGGCCATGTCTTTAAGATCCTCACTTTTTATTTTGCTGCCAATAATTACAATTTCTATTCTGTTCTTTTTCAGTTTAAGGAAACTATTACATTTCCATTTGATGATCTAGTAAGAAACTGTGTCTGAGAATTTAGAGCATCACTGTCTTCTGGCACTATCAAAAAATAAATCTGTGTGTGTTGTCTGCATAGCTGTTTTAATTCATCTTATGTTTTGATGTGACAGGCCTAATGGGAGCATGTAGATTAAGAATAAGAAGGGACCCAAAATAAATATTCAGGATTGATATTTGTCTTTTTCCAAATGTAACCAGTAGGCTCCATATATCATGTCAATTTATTGGACTGCTTAGGCTCAGTATAAGAATGTGTTTTTTTGCTTATATTACAAACATTTTACTAAAGGTCTGAAAGTTATTGTATCACAGGTTTCAATAGTGAGGACAGGCATACGCTTGTAGGAAAAAATATTGTGTATTTGATCCCAATACAGTCTCACGAGGAGAGTTTTAGAGTCTGAAAGAACTTCAGTTGCAAACTCACACCTTCTTCTAGAATAGCTAGATAGAACAACTCAGACATTATTACACCAGTTTAATACCATAAGTATTTAATATCAATAAGCAAGAGACATAATAATGCCATCATCTTTTAAGTACTGTGGTGGGCTGGCGACCTGCCCGGGGTTTGTTTCCTGCCTTGCACCCTGTGTTGGCTGGGATTGGCTCCAGCAGACCCCCGTGATCCTGTAGTTAGGATATAGCGGGTTGGATAATGGATGGATGGATGGATCTTTTAAGTATGTCAAATTTCACTTCTCACTTGGCAAAACATTCAATAACTCATGAAGGGTGGGAAAGCTTTCTCAACAAGAATGGTGAAATTTTGACTTCTGCTGGGGTTATTATTGATAAATGGAGGCAGCACTTTGAGGTACTCCTAAATCTGATAGATACACTCTCAGAGGAGGAAGCAGTGGCAGAACATTGGTCTAAGTTTGGTCTATTTTTGTGGGTGAGGTTGGTGAAGCTATTAAAAAGCTCTGTAGTGGCAAGATCACCAGGGGTGGATAAGATGTGACTAGCACCAAAAGCACTAAATGTTGTAAAAGTATATTTGTTGAATATTGTAGAACTATATTGAAGATGCTAATTCATTTCCATTATGTGTGAAAGATGCAGACAATATCTCAAGACACATATAAGAGTATGTGTTTGCAGTTAGCAAGAAAACACACTCCTCATCTTCTCAAAGAAATCATATATTGGAGTACTGGAATGGAGACTGTGTCTACTGTAATTGAAGCACAATATGAAAAATACTATACTCCCTGTGGATGGAAGTTATTATAAGTTCCTTGATGACATTATTGTATTCTTTTAATGGCATACAGAATACCATGTTTATTTTTTTGTTTTCAATTAAATTATTAGTGCATTATATTATATTATCCATCCATCCATTATCCAACCCGCTATATCCTAACTACAGGGTCACGAGGGTCTGCTGGAGCCAATCCCAGTCAATACAGGGCGAAAGGCAGAAAACAAACCCCAGGCATGGTGCCAGCCCATATATTATTTTATATTATATCATACTAGACAAAGAGCCCATTTCGACAAGTAAGATGAAACAGGCACGAGTTTGTGTCAGCAGTGTATGAAGAACAAATGATAAGTAACGAAGAAGTTGTTTTGTAATGATTGTAGTCCGCTTTACTCATTACTGTGCAGGCTTGTACTGTTAGTTGATGAATTTTCCAGGCCTATAGTATAATATTGAATGATGAATGTTCCAGTACAATATGGAATAGTAATAAGTATAAGCACCACAAACCTGATATAGGTGTATTGAATGAATGCATAATTGAATCAGAATGCATAATTAGGCCTCGAGCTGTAATCGAAATCACCTTTCAGGCCTCTAGAGCTTTAATCGAAGTCGCCTTTCTCTTTGAATTTTTGCGGCCATAAATCCGCCGCCTGCCGTGATGTTGGGGTTGGATGTCGGTCTCGTAAGGTTTTTCGGATGTGCGCAGAAGGCGACTGCGCATTCGGCTTCGGACGGACGTGAGTGAGTGAATGAGGAGGCAGGCGAATTATGTATTATATTATATTATATTATATTATATTATATTATATTATATTATATTATATTATATTATATTATATAGATAGATAGATAGATAGATAGATAGATAGATAGATAGATAGATAGATAGATAGATACTTTATTAATCCCAATGGGAAATTCACATTCTTCAGCAGCAGCATATATTATATTATATTATATTATATTATATTATATTATATTATATTATATTATATTATATTATATTATATTATCCATCCATCCATTATCCAACCTGCTATATATCCTAACTACAGGGTCACGGGGTTCTGCTGGAGCCAATCCCAGCCAACACAGGGTGCGAGGCAGGAAACAAACCCTGGGCAGGGGGCCAGGGCACACAAACACACCCACCCACACACCAAGGACAATTTAGAATTGCCAATGCACCTAACCTGCATGTCTTTGGACTGTGGGAGGAAACCAGAGTACCCAGAGGAAACCCACACAGACACGGGGACAACACGCAAACTCCATGCAGGGAGGATCCGGGAAGTGAACCCAGGTCTCCTAACTGCGAGGCAGCAGTGCTACCCACTGCAGCGCCTTATATTATATTATATTATATTATATTATATTATATTATATTATATTATATTATATTATATTATATTATATTATATTATATTATCCATCCATCCATTTTCCAACCCGCTGAATCCGAACACAGGGTCACGGGGGTCTGCTGGAGCCAATCCCAGCCAACACAGGGCACAAGGCAGGAACCAATCCCGGGCAGGGTGCCAACCCACCGCAGGACACACACAAACACACCCACACACCAAGCACACACTAGGGCCAATTTAGAATCGCCAATCCACCTAACCTGCATGTCTTTGGACTGTGGGAGGAAACCGGAGCGCCCAGAGGAAACCCACGCAGACACGGGGAGAACATGCAAACTCCATGCAGGGAGGACCCGGGAAGCGAACCCAGGTCCCCAGGTCTCCCAACTGCGAGGCAGCGGCGCTACCCACTGCGCCACTGTGCCGCCCACATATTATATTATATTATATTATATTATATTATATTATATTATATTATATTATATTATATTATATTATATTATATTATATTATATTATATTATATTATATTATATTAGTAGTAGTTGTAGTTTTAATGGGATGGAAAGAAGAATGACAACTACTAGTCTTGTTAAATAAGGCACAGTTATTATTATTGGTTAATAATTTAACCAACAGGGATATCATAATGGTTAGAGTTGTGTGGCGGATGGCCGGGGCCCTTACCCGGCTGGAACGCCTTGACAATGGAAGGACTGGTGGAGAGAGCTTTTCCAGGACATTATCTCCCCTGGAACATTAGAAGGCAGTTTCCCTGGCTTGAAGCAGGACAGCAGGGGGCACCTGGATGTTTGTGGAGAACTGTTTGGCAGCACTTTCGCCACACCTGGAAGTGCTACCAGAAGAAGGTTGTTGGACACTTAGAGGGCTTCCTTGTGTCATATAAAAGGAACCAGCTGCCACTATTCTGGTAGCCACAGTCAAGAGGAGATGGATGAATCAGAAGTGCTTAGATCCATGGTTCAGTCCCTAGCCCAATTACTCTCTCTGTGGATTTTTAACCTTCTTTTTTTTCCTCAGGTAACCAGATTTGCTCATTCACTCCAACGATGTGAATATTACAAATCTTTCTGTTTCTAAACTGGCCTAGTATGAGCAAATGTTAATCTGTATGTGAGTGTACCCATAGTTGGCCTCTAGTCTAGGGTTAGTTCCTGCCTTTTTTGCAGTGCAGTGGCTCTTTTTGACCCTGTAGTTTTAAAATGAGAAATTGTTGGATGAGTAGATGAATAAATTAGAACTTGAAAGACAGGTGGGTACATACAAAATCTTTAGGTAATTTTGAAGATTATTTTTTTACATTGGATTTTATAACATGTCAGAGGACTCATTTAATGTATTGTCAGCAATTGGCAACTTAATGCCTGAGTTCTAAAAGCCCCACAATTTTCACCTTGTTTAACTGTATACCTCTTACTATGAACTGTCCTATTTGAGGGTCTTTAAACCCCCACAGATCTAGATACAGTACAGGATACTTTCAGAAGTCTTTGAATCGCCAAAGAAGTCCTTGAAGTCTGTGGCAGACACTGGTAAATCTGAATCCTTTTATTGGGTGATGATGAAGAATTCTCTTATGGAGCAAATGAACACACTGTATGCTGTGGAGATCAGCCCGACTACAGACAGACACAGGACACACAGAAGTCCCAAAAATCACACACGTTTAATTTTCTCCTTTGTTCTTTACAGCACTATACAATACACAAATCCCCAACAATGCTCACAGTCTTCTTCTCTGCCGCCTCCACTCCTCTACTGCAAGCTCTGTTCTCTGCATCCCGACTACAGCTCCCTGAATGGAGTGAGGTGGCCCCTTTCATAATTCACCTGGATGTGCTCCTGGTGCTCCCTGATGACCTTACTGCAGCACTTCGTCACACCAGCCATGGGCCGCAACAGGGTTGAGCTTCTAAGATCTGATCCCGTGGCCCCGATGCAAACCAGGGCGGCTGCCCTCTTATGTCCCGTGGGTAGGTATTGTTCCTTTCCTGGTCCTTTCATCCTCCAGGTGTCCCGGCTGGGCAGGAGCTCCAGCCGTCTGCCACAATGCCAATATGCACAGTTACTTTGCTGATCTGTGCAGTCTCTGCACTGTACAGTTTGCCAACAAGACAATGAAACTGTAATTTTGTACCGTAAAGTGGCAGCATTCGGACTGAAAATGGTATGCATAGTTTCCTGCATTAAACTGAATCAAAAAGAAGACTGAAAGAGCCTGCAGAATCTTCTCAACCCAAATAGATCCTGGTTTCTCATTGTTTGTTTGGCAAAAGACATGAGGAAGGGAGTGTTTTCTTTTGTTGTTCTTTTTGTTGTTTTTTAAATTGATTTATTTTTACCCTTATCAGCTTGGTGCTGTGCTGTGCCATGAAGACGATGTTTGCCATGCAGCTATATCTCTGGATGCAACCTCTGTCTTTTGATCCGTTTTTTTCTCTGTATGGTGTAGCCATGGCTAAGCTCTCTGTTGCCTCATGGACAGCTTGGCACCTGGCTCCCATGACTTCCATGGCTATTACACTCTATACCCAAACTGAATATGCATTTACCTATATTTAATAAGCATGCATTTCTGATAGATGATGTAGGCAAAGTCGGTTTTGGAGGGCTGCAGTGCCTGAAGGTTTTTGTTCCAACCCAGTTTCTTAATGACAAATCAATTATTCCTAATAAAGCACTTATTGCTCAAATGACATTTTTCTGCTTTATTTTAGTGGTCTCACTTGTTAAGGTTCCTCACCCTTAATTGCTTATTTCAATCTTAAATAGCTGCATTCAGTGTTTTAATGGCTCCTTATTAGCTATAGGATACAAATGACAAAGGAGCCAGCAGTTCTCCATCTAGCTTGTTTCCATTTACATCTGTGTGGATTCATCATGCACTATTTGGTTTAATGAAACAATTAAGCGAAAAATGTGACAGACTGAAAATTAAATCATTTGGATGACTTCATTGGAAAGGAAAAACATCTACGATATAAGAACATTACATTGCAGATTAACATGTGTGGCAGACGGCCGGGACCCATGCCCCGCCAGAACGCCCCTTTGACACTGCGACCGGGGGAGCAGCCATGGGATGCACACTATGTCAACCTGGAACGCATGGTGGCAGCCCTCCTGGGTTACATCGGGGCCACAGGCGTGGGACTTCAGGGCTCAGATCTGTTGGGCTCTGTGGCCACCACCCAGAGGAGCTGCAGGACTTAACAGAATGCAGCCACACCTGGAAGTGAAGCCTAATTAGGCCAATTACCACCTGGAGCACTTCCAGAATGGGCTATAAAAGGAGCCTGCGGCCACTACTCAGGAAGCCAAAGCCAAAGCCAGGAGTAGGAGTAGGAGTAGGAGTAGGAGTAGGAGTAGGAGTAGGAGTAGGAGTAGGAGTAGGAGTAGGAGTAGGAGTAGGAGTAGGAGTAGGAGTAGGAGTGGTGGTGGTGGTGGTGAAGAAGAAGAAAAGTGTGTTTCATTTTGGTGTTTTTCTTTGCGCTTTCTGGGACTGTGCTGTAGCTGAGGGACATAGGGAAGACGTGATCCCCCAGCGGAAGAAAAATAAAATCTTTATTTTCATTTTCACCTATGCCTCTGGTGTCAGTCTGTGTCGGGTCGACATCTATATAGCACCTTTGCCACACATGACATAAAATTAAATAAGGTCTGAAATTGGCAATCATTGGTTTCTAATTAAATAGTTGGGTTGGAACGAAAACCTGAAGCTACTGTGGCCGTCCAGGACTGACATTGCCTACCCCTGGTGTAAAAGAAACAAACACTTCACACTTTTGGTTAGAAATTTCAAAGTTTATGTTTAACCTGCAGATGAGATTCATACCCAGAGCATGAATGAATTTAACTTTGAGAACGTTACAGTTGGTCTTTATAATTCAACCCAAACCATCCTCTGAGAAATCCTGCATCTATACCCCTCAAGCAAAATAGAAATATTATACATTCATGGCTTTAATTAAAAACATGTCCTGCATCTGTAAAATGCCAGTTTGTAAACCAAGCAGGATGTTTTTTGAAAAGGACAGTAAATACATTGATCTTTGAAAGCTGATGGCACCAAAGCTTGCCTAGCTAAGTTTAAAAAGATTTTACATATAAATCAAAAAAGGACATTGTCACCAATTTTATTTAACTAAGGTTAAGTCTCTGCACAGGCTAAAGGGATACCTGGCAAAGGTGTGATAAAGTCTCACAAATTCTCTTACAATGGATACTCTAGTATGCTGTCTGTGTGGATGCATTTTAGCATCAGCACAATGTTATTTTGAATCTAAAAACTTGTAAGCTCCGTGGTCCTGCATTCATTCCAGAAACCTCAGTGTGTGATGATAATACACTTACTAAAATGATCCAAGTCCAGTAACTTTTGAGTAAACAGACATTTATATGGGTTGTTTGGTTTGAATTGTTTACTGCACAACAAAGCATTTAGGTGAATTTTATAGCTCTTCTAACTCCAATCTGTTGTTAGGTACAGTATTTCCGTATCTCTCTGTCTTCCCCACTTTGTTCTCATCCTTTTTAAATTTTCTTTCATTTTTTATATCCTTTAGCATCAAACCTGTTTTTGCAATGTTTGTTATACTGCTGCATATTGTATAGTATGAATATTTTGTATTTGACAAATTAAATTTGATTTGGTTTATGTAATGCTGTAATAGGTATGGGAATGTGATCTTCCATTTTTTTATTACTTGTGACTGGGATCATATTTTCAATATCACTACTTCTGCATCTTCTGCATTTCACTCATCAACACACCCAGTTTTAATTTGTACATTGTAATCAACCTCCCACAAAAGTTTAACTGTGTGCCTTTCTGATCATCACCTCTGCTTTCTTTGTTCTTCCAAGTCCCTAAGTACAGTATCGTAAGGAAGAGAAATGAAAAGGCTGAAGAATTGGGGTACGACCATGGTAATCCCCATTTAATACCAATTTAAGATTAACACATGAGATCAAAATGAAAGCAATTGAAGACCATCTTGGTCCAGGAGCAAGTTGTCTGTCATAGAAGATTGCATCAGGAACAAAGCTGTGTCTCACTCATATGTAAGTTTGAGACTGAGAGGTCTTAAATATCATACAGGGTGCAAGGTGCAGGACTTCCAAGGTGGAGGAGGGAGTGATAGCCATCTGGTTGTTCGTCTTCCATTCTATGGGCAGAAAGGGAGAAAGAGTTAATGACAGCTCCACCTCTAGCACAGGAATTGCGTTGCTAATCTCTCAGAAGATTTGAGGATGCCCACCACAGAGCACATATGTGACAATATGTTTTTGGCAAGCTGCGTCAGTTATTTCATCTAACCCCTTTATTTATTCTTCAACTCTTCAATACTCCTGGAACTTTAAGCTCTCTCCCTTTCCTCTTTCCAGTAAGACAGGTGAGGGCTGGTTTATACTTTACGCTCAGAATGCGTACGTGCACGCAACATGGCTGCCACGCATTCACAGCATTCATTTGATGCATCCTCTGAGCAGGTCCTCAGAAAATAATGAGATGTAGGCACGAGTTGCAGTACCAGCAAAAAGTCGGGGGGCACACTGTGATAAAGTCGGAACGTGACTTCAGTGTCTCTGTTTACTATCTACATGTGACAGAAAGCCGCTTTGCGGATCCTATAGGATCGATGTGCATGCTTTGATGTTTGATGAATGGTTTGATGTGGTGAAGCAAAATGTCGACATACAAATGCATTCGTGGTGCTTTTATATTCAAGCTTTGCATATTCCCCATCGTAATAACATTTTAAAGGTTTCACATACTGTCTTCTGTGCCATCCTTTATTTTTTTGCACCTTCACAACAGCATCAGAATGTACAGCAGCGTATTTGAGCCACAGAGAAAAAAAAGTTAGGAACATAGTGATAAGATGTATTTTGTGATTAAAATGGAAATTTTGGCTTAAATCTCAAAATGTCCACTTTAATCTCGTAGTTTATTTTGTCATTGAAGTAAATGTCATCTTAAAATTGACCCAGTTGTTAAGTTGTTAATCGCTATGTGCTTCTGGGGCTTCTGCCTGCCTTGACAGCAGCGGCAAGCATCAATCGCTACACAGGACACATTAAATGTATGATATCCCAGCATTCTTCACATTGTGGCATGTGGCCGGGTGCGGCCCTCAATCAGCTGCCTACATAAGGGTCCGCCTCCCGACAATCAAGGCCGGAGTCGGGTGAGGAGGAGGACGAGGTTGGAGAAGGAGGCGGGCGAAGGGAGGCCCTGTGTTTTCAGTGAAGGAACGGCTAGGGGAGAGGCCGAGATTGTGGAGAGACTGTGGGGGGGTGTTTGGTGGCGGTGCACTTGGACATTGTAAACAATAGTGAGTAGATGAATAAACGTGTGGTGATGGACTGCAACGTGTCTGCCTGTCTGTGTCTGGGCTGTACCCTTTTACAACATTTAGAATCCTTAGATTTATACTTGATATCTCTGTCATAATAAAATGTTTTAAAGTATGTATATTACATT
This sequence comes from Erpetoichthys calabaricus, assembly GCF_900747795.2. Lineage (NCBI taxonomy): Eukaryota > Metazoa > Chordata > Cladistia > Polypteriformes > Polypteridae > Erpetoichthys > Erpetoichthys calabaricus. The sequence continues at coordinate 199,326,545 of NC_041397.2, forward strand.
TTACACATAAATTGTTAACTTCATTTAAATAATGAATACTATTAATAATTACACATGTGGGGGCGACACGGTGGCGGAGCGGTAGAACAGCTGTCTCGCAGGGAGTCACGTCCCTGGTGTTCCCCGCATGGAGTTTGCATGTTTTCCTGGTAGGTTTCCCCAGTGTGTTCCAGTTTCCTTCCAAAGGTATGCAGGTTTGGGGATTGGGTGATGTTAAAATGATGCTAGTGTGAGTGCTTGTATTCACCTTGTGATGAGCTGATGCCCCATCCAGGGATAATGCTAGCTGGAATGGGCCCATCTCTGGATTAATGGATTTAATCATTAAACATCCTTTTCAGAGATATTGTGGCAGGTTCTGAATTTAACGGGTGTTTCATGCAATTCACAACACAGTGAAGCTGAACATTTTCTCACCGTGATGATATCTCGCACTGCCACCTGGTGGAATCTTCCAGATTTACGTAAAGTATGCACGCAAGTCCATCCATCCATCCATTTTCCAACCCGCTGAATCTGAACACAGGGTCACAGGTGTCCGCTGGAGCCAATCCCAGCCAACACAGGGGTCAAGGCAGGGAACCAATCCAGGGCAGGGGGCCAACCCACCGCAGGACACACACACACAGCCACACACCAAGCACACACAAGGGCCAATTTAGAATTGCCAATTGACCTAACCTGCATGTCTTTGGACTGTGGGAGGAAACCGAAGCACCCGAAGGAAACCCACACGGACACGGGGAGAACACGCAAACTCCATGCAGGGAGGACCCAGGAAGCAAACCCGGGTCTCCTTACTGCGAGGCAGCAGCGCTACCACTGCGCCACCATGCCGCCCATGTGCGCAAGTATAAACAGTAAAACATTTGTGCAGCAGTAGCGTACGCTGGAACACGCGTCACGTTGCATGAAGTATAAACCTGGCCTTAGCCTTAGCGTTTTGCTGGAAATCTCCTCATTCTCTATGCCTCAATTTTTGGAAGTCTTCCTTCTTCAACATTATGGTAATTGAATCATCTCTTGCAAGAATTAAGAGGGCACTCAGCTACAGCGTTGTAAGTTTACAGTCCTATGTGTGACTTATATGATGCCATGAATAGTTGTCTGTGTAGTTTTTTTTTAAAATCCATTGTGTGGTTGTATCTTCTTTTTCTGGGATATTTGGAAATTATTGCCTTTGACATTATTTTGGTTACAATAGGATCTTATTTTATGATATTTTTAATGGATCAATTGTGATTTTCACTACCCTGTATTGGAATACATTCTTTTACTAAAAAAAATTGGATCACAAAAAAGAAAGCCAGTTTCAGTTCTCTATTCTTTACTATGTAAGTCCTCCTATATTCCCTTTTCCGTGGTCTTAGAATCTCACGTTATCCTCACCTCTCCTGAAACACTATCACCCAAAATATTGGATATTCCTTGTGAAACCTGAACTATTAGTTTACTTAATTTATATATGTGGATAGGTTTTATCATACACCTTGGAAGATGTATTTAATTGGCCTTTTCTAAGAACCCTTGGGCCATCTTTGGTCCCTCTTTGCTTTCGGCACCTTTATACATTTGTACTAGTTTTGTTTTGTCCAGTCTGTTATTTTTCTTTCACTTTCTTAAATGTTTTCCGCTACAGTTTGTTCTTTACCACACATTTGTCTTCTCCTAGACCTCTCATGACCCACTCTCTCTGTGAAAAATGAAATTTTATCTGCTTGGTGAAAATAGTTTGCTAAATTGCTCCTTGCTTCCAGGTGGAAACTCTGTGAACTAAAAACATTGAAAAACGGGCTATCCTTATTCCTTACAATTTGATTCACCTAGAGCTGTCTGAGTCGGGAATTAATGAGGCATCCAGTCAGTCCATTTAAAATTGGAATTGTAATGCTTCCTTGGTCAAACCATTTATTAGTAAAAAATGATGATGTAGTGACTCATTATTTGGGCATCATGGTGTATTGTGTTGGCATTGCATCTGTTCCTTGTGGTATGGCACATGATTTAGAATAAGAGGGGGATATAAGGGTTATAAATTACATTTGGGCTTTTTATTTCTTATATATAATCATACCTTGTTGTTACATATTATTAGTTTTGTTATGGTACTAAAATTTGATTGCAAAAAATAACATTTCAAAATGAATTGCTTGCTAGTGTCATAAATTTTAAAAATATATTCTGCAGACTATATACTGAAGTTAAAACATGTTGTGACAGTTGTGCTGAATCAGGCTGCGTCTCTTTAATGTATGTTGCCTGAATATACAGTAGGTGGTGTAAAAAGGAGACACAACAAAGTGAAAGAGTTGGAACATCACCTTATTGACCCCATATAATTTGAATGAATGCACAAAATTCAACACCTAATAATTTGCGGAGATGTCTTTCCAGAAGCGAGTTCGGAACAGAATTGAGAACAAGACGGCTTAGTTCCTAGGTATGGCTATAGTGTGGCTGCCAGGGTCAATCCAGCTTCCCAAACACCCGATACAACACATGTTTGGACACAAGTACAGAAAACAAGAGGATTTATTTGTGTGAAACTCTTCCAACAAGAGTTCCCCAAACCAAAAGTGCTGTTCCAAAGCATCACGCAGCAATACTTTGTCGTCTCTTTTTTCTAAGCCTCTCTCTGCCTCATCCATTCCTCCCAGCATGCTTCATCTCCTCCTTTTTTTCTCCTCCTGACTCTGGCTCCCACAGGAGGTCCTGTCCTGCAGAAGCTTTCCTTCTCCCAGGAGGCTGTCGGTATTGACCGGTCCATGGCTCCATCCTGGAATATAGGAGCAACATGTTGATAGGGAGACACTGCACTGACACCACCTCAAGGTGTCTACTATGTACAGACAGCATCTCCAGCCATGTCTTGGCTGACGACACTGATAGAGCCCGTGACCCGCAAGTCTGGAAGCAGGATGGGAAACCCTTACCTCCTCTCCCACTCAGCTGAGGTAATCTTGTCCCTTTGTATCAGCAGAGCGGAGCCACCCGCCACACATGAGCACACAGGCTCATGTGCCACAATGTTAGGAGACCCAATCTATCTCTTACGGGTCTCCTTTCTGCACTGGGGCACACCAGCAGTCTGGATCTCCCTATGTGATAAAGAGGAATCCTGTACTGTCTGCACCCTTTTCACCTTTTGTGTGACCACCACTGGTTTGGTGGGAGGCTGGACAGCCCAGATGGCTGCACTGACAAGCAGTCCAGAGAAGGCGGCTCTGTAATCAGACAATCAGTCATAACACCCTTGCTGACTGCTGGAATCCCAGCTACTTGTCGGCCCAATCCAGGGTCAATTTGCTTGGTGTTTCCTTTTCATGTAGGGTACTCACCTGTACCTCCAAATCTATCCTGGTGGAATAGTCCTGTGCCAAGCCTCCTTATGTGTTCTTGTGCAGTCTTGAGTGGCACCTTGGTCATCTTCTACAACCCATCAATTGTCTTCCTCAGAAGCTTCATTAACTGCAATAACTTTTCAGCTCCCATACATCCAGGTGACAGTTTGTTATTTCAGCTGGCAGTAGACTCAGGCTTCGGTCCTACCTGTCTGCCAGTCAGGAGTCAGGTGGTATGGGCCTCTCTGGTATATGTTCTGTCAGTTCTCCTGGAGACTCATGGGAGATGGAGTTCCAGGGACGAGATACGCCTCAGTTTATTGGTAGGAATCCCATACATCCTCAGTAACACCTTGGTTTTTCTGGGGGAGGAACTCACTGCTCCCTTCCCCTTTATGGGATCCCATCCATCAGGTAAGAATCTTGCATTTCTTGTGTAAACCTAGAAAGTCACATTGTACCTCTGCTTCTGCCAGGGCCACTTTAGAAAGACTTTAACCATATAAGGCTGAACTGCTCTCAAAGAGTATTGCAATTGTGTGAGCCTGCCTGAAAAAAAACTGAAAGTTTGCTAGAAGGATATAAAGAAATGTGGCAGCTAGTAATAATAACAACAACACTGCTATCACAAAATGCAGATGTGGTACATCCTCAGATATGTTGCTTATGGCATGAGGAAAATGTTACACTGACTTGTAGTGACTTCATTGTATATACTCCATCCATCCATCCATTGTCTCCCGCTTATCCGAGGTCGGGTCGCGGGGGCAGCAGCTTGAGCAGAGATGCCCAGACTTCCCTCTCCCCGGCCACTTCTTCTAGCTCTTCCGGGAGAATCCCAAGGCGTTCCCAGGCCAGTCGAGAGACATAGTCCCTCCAACGTGTCCTGGGTCTTCCCCGGGGCCTCCTCCCGGTTAGACGTGCCTGGAACACCTCACCAGGGAGGCGTCCAGGAGGCATCCTGATCAGATGCCCGAGCCACCTCATCTGACTCCTCTCGATGCGGAGGAGCAGCGGCTCTACTCTGAGTCCCTCCCGGATGACTGAGCTTCTCACCCTATCTTTAAGGGAAAGCCCAGACACCCTGCGGAGGAAACTCATTTCAGCCGCTTGTATTCGCGATCTCGTTCTTTCGGTCACTACCCATAGCTCATGACCATAGGTGAGGGTAGGAACATAGATTGACTGGTAAATTGAGAGCTTCGCCTTGCGGCTCAGCTCCTTTTTCACCATGACAGACTGATGCAGCGCCCGCATTACTGCGGATGCCGCACCGATCCGCCTGTCGATCTCACGCTCCATTCTTCCCTCACTCGTGAACAAGACCCCGAGATACTTGAACTCCTCCACTTGGGGCAGGATCTCGCTACCAACCCTGAGAGGGCACTCCACCCTTTTCCGGCTGAGGACCATGGTCTCGGATTTGGAGGTGCTGATTCTCATCCCAGCCGCTTCACACTCGGCTGCGAACCGATCTAGAGAGAGCTGAAGATCACGGCCTGATGAAGCAAACAGGACAACATCATCTGCAAAAAGCAGTGACCCAATCCTGAGCCCACCAAACCGGACCCCCTCAACGCCCTGGCTGCGCCTAGAAATTCTGTCCATAAAAGTTATGAACAGAATCGGTGACAAAGGGCAGCCCTGGCGGAGTCCAACTCTCACTGGAAACGGGTTCGACTTACTGCCGGCAATGCGGACCAAGCTCTGGCACCGATCGTACAGGGACCGAACAGCCCTTATCAGGGGGGGCCGGTACCCCATACTCTCGGAGTACCCCCCACAGGGTTCCCCGAGGGACACGGTCGAATGCCTTTTCCAAGTCCACAAAACACATGTAGACTGGTTGGGCAAACTCCCATGCACCCTCCAGGACCCTGCTAAGGGTATAGAGCTGGTCCACTGTTCCTCCTGAATCCGAGGCTCGACTATCCGACGGACTCTCCTCTCCAGGACCCCTGAATAGACTTTTCCAGGGAGGCTGAAGAGTGTGATTCCTCTGTAGTTGGAACACACCCTCCGATCCCCCTTCTTAAAGAGGGGGACTACCATCCCGGTCTGCCAATCCAGAGGCACTGTCCCTGATGTCCATGCGATGTTGCAGAGGCGTGTCAACCAAGACAGTCCTACAACATCCAGAGCCTTGAGGAACTCCGGGCGTATCTCATCCACCCCCGGGGCCCTGCCACCAAGGAGTTTTTTGACCACCTCGGTGACCTCAGTCCCAGAGATGGGGGAGCCCACCTCTGAGTCCCCAGGCTCTGCTTCCTCATTGGAAGGCATGTTAATGGGATTGAGGAGGTCTTCGAAGTACTCCCCCCACCGACCCACAACGTCCCGAGTCGAGGTCAGCAGCGCACCATCCCCACCATATACAGTGTTGACACTGCACTGCTTCCCCTTCCTGAGACGCCGGATGGTGGACCAGAATCTCCTCGAAGCAGTCCGAAAGTCGTTCTCCATGGCCTCCCCAAACTCCTCCCACGCCTGAGTTTTTGCCTCCGCTTGGCCTGCCGGTACCTATCAGCTGCCTCCAGGGTCCCACAGGACAAAAGGAACCGGTAGGACTCCTTCTTCAGCTTGACGGCATCCTTCACCGCCGGTGTCCACCAACGGGTTCGGGGATTGCCGCCACGACAGGCACCGACCACCTTACGGCCACAGCTCCGGTCAGCTGCCTCAACAATAGAGGCACGGAACATGGCCCATTTGGACTCAATGTCCCCCACCTCCCTCGGGATGTGGTCAAAGTTCTGCCGGAGGTGGGAGTTGAAGCTACTTCTGACAGGGGGCTCTGCCAGACGTTCCCAGCAGACCCTCACAACACGTTTGGGCCTACCAGGCCTGACCGGCATCCTCCCCCACCATCGAAGCCAACTCACCACCAGGTGGTGATCAGTTGATAGCTCCGCCCCTCTCTTCACCCGAGTGTCCAAGACATGTGGCCGCAAGTCCGACGACACGACCACAAAGTCGATCATCTGAGGCCTAGGGTGTCCTGGTGCCAAGTGCACATACGAACACCCCTATGCTTGAACATGGTGTTCGTTATGGACAACCCGTGATGAGCACAGAAGTCCAATAACAAAACACCGCTCGGGTTCAGATTGGGGGGGCCATTCCTCCCAATCACGCCCTTCCAGGTCTCACTGTCATTGCCCACGTGAGCATTGAAGTCTCCCAGCAGAACGAGGGAGTCCCCCAGAAGGTATGCCCTCTAGCACCCCCTCCAGGGACTCCAAAAAGGGTGGGTACTCTGAACTGCTGTTCGGTGCATACGCACAAACAACAGTTAGGACCCGTCCCCCCCACCCGAAGGCGAAGGGAGGCTACCCTCTCGTCCACCGGGGTAAACCCCAATGTACAGGCTCCAAGTCGGGGGGCAATAAGTATACCCACACCCGCTCGGCGCCTCTCACCGGGGGCAACTCCAGAGTGGTACAGAGTCCAGCCCCCTCTCAAGGAGATTGGTTCCAGAGTCCAAGCTGTGCGTCGAGGTGAGTCCGACTATATCTAGCCGGAACCTCTCAACTTCGCGCACAAGCTCAGGCTCCTTCCCCTTCAGAGAGGTGACATTCCACATCCCAAGAGCCAGCGTCTGTAGCCGAGGATCGGACCGCCAAGGTCCCCGCTTTCGGCCACCACCCAACTCACACTGCACCCGACCTCCTTGGCCCCTCCCATAGGTGGTGAGCCCATGGGAAGGGGGACCCACGTTGCCTCTTCGGGCTGTGCCTGGCCGAGCCCCATGGTCGGGTGCAGTGTGAGTTGTATATACTCATACACATTAATAATTCTGAGAGCTTGTTTAAGAATTATTTTGTAAGCTAAAGCTTTGAGTTGAAACCCACATTAACACAAAAAGAGCGTGCAAACCTTGTACAGAGAACACCTCAACCTAAAATCAAATATGGGGCCCAAGTGTTGTGAGGTGGCACTGCTTAATTACACTATTCATTCAAACAATGTTAATTTGAGACACCATCATTCACAATGAGCATAAATACAAAGAACCTTAAATGTAGGTACAGTACATTGTAAATAAATACAAGGCATTGCACGCACAGAATATATCAACCAATAATATGGGACTGGCTGGTTTATCGATTGTTGCAAATCTTTAGACCAATGATGTCATCAGACACGATTTCTGTTGCACTTAATTATAAGGTATTATATTTCTAAAACATACAATTTTTTACAAAAAGTGACCCTACCAACTTCTGTTTTTGTGGCATTGCTTCAGAATATGTGTGTGCAGTGAAAATGCAAGGTCAGTTTAATTGTTAAAATGATAAAATGAGGAACTACACTGTAAAGTTCTGTATATTACTGATTTGGTTAATATTTGCTTAGTAAGTAAAATGTTCTTGAGATAGCTAATAAATATTTATTGTAAAACTGTACATGTTTATTGCCGAGTTACAGATAAGATGTAAGAAAAAAAATCTTAAAATAAAGTGAAAGTTCTGGGATGTTTGCCAAAGAAGTGATCCGAAACTAATGACAGGATTAAAATTCAACAAATAGTAAACATGAAGTCTGAGGGAATTCTTTTTTCCCATGAACAAATTGTTTCATTTATTTATACAAAAGCTTAAATAAAAAAAGCAAAGACCACTTATCAAAATGGCCAAAGTCCAGCAGCTTTATAGAGTAAATGGATATTTATTTGTCCTGTTGGTTTTCAATAGCTAATTGCACAAGAGAGTACTGAGACATATTTTGTAACGTTTGTGATATGTGGAGGCAGCTACCTAAAGAGAGAAGGTATAAACACAGCCTCATATCATCTGAACCTGTGGTAGTGTATGATTATTGTACAGTGGACACAGAGACTATCGGCTCAAAACAGACATGCTTAGCTTAGAGAAGCATAGACCAAACAGGAAGGAGAGAAACAAAGAAATAAGGGAAGACATGAAATAATGGTAAAAACAGTACAAAGAATCTAAAGAGAAGCAACACAAAGCTGAATACCATTCAAGGGAGAATTAGAAATGATAATCAGCTCCCTGATCAAAGCAAACCCCAGAAATATACATGAGTGGTTTCCTGGTAACAAGAGACACTTCTCAGTTAGGCAGTATAGGTAATGGACTTTTACCTGAAAGGCTTCTATTACACTTGTGAATCTGTCCGACTGGATGACTCTGACTCTATCACTTAAACTGTTTCTGCTTAAATTATAAATGACAAGGGTAAATACTGGTACTATACATCCCTACATTTTTTTTATAAAAAGATGGTATATAAAATCACATTTTTTTTATCAGTGTGATTTAAAATCATGTCTTAACTTCACCAACATTTGTTTTAAAATTGTACATTCAGAAAAGGAGATTCAAAATGGGAAGTCAGTCAAACAAAATAAACAAGGCATCCTTAATGACAAAGAATACCAGTCAAGAATGCAAAAAAAAATATTAATGTTTCTAGCTAACATATTTTTCCTGTAGTTTGCAAATGTTATTTTGTTCACTTTAAGATAAAGTAGCACTAATCTGAATTATACTTTTCTTAATAAGCCGAGTGCACTCACTGGCAAATTACAAAACCATACTATATTAACATATGAAAGCCTACCCTAGTGTGTGTTGTCACACAACAAAGAAAACAACACACTTGTGAATCTAACAGAAATCCTTACAGTCTTCGATCTCTAAGTGTGGCTGTCAGGCCTTTTCTGAAAGCAACTATAAATAGTAATCAGTGTAAATCCATGTAAATCTGTGGCAGGATCATTTTATGTTCTTCTAGAACACTGCCTTTCTTGTGAATCAACCAGATCACTTGAATCTCCACATGATGAAAAATGAGTGTCTTTTGTACCTTGTATATTTTTTTATATATATATATTTTTTTTCTCCCATAATGTTCTTCCAATTTATATTTTGTACTGGTTGGTACTGGTTATAATTCCTGCTTTAAATTTTCTTCTTTCTTGAGATCTAATATTCATCTAATATTCACCTGTTATCCAATTAACAGTGGCCATAAAATCATAACAATGCTAAATGCAACAAACTGATGAGTATTAAACACCTATCTGTCACCCACAGAAAACATTGGGTATATTTAAATTTAAATCATTAAACAGGAAGGTGAAATAAAAAGCCCACTGGGAGACAGAGCTATCATCAGACCTGAAAATTAGATCATTCTTTATTCTATTGTGCAATTTAAGTCCTCCAAAATTGTGTCAAGGGATATGAATTAAATTTAAACCCCATCTGTAATCTTATAAATGTTATTAAATATGATTAAGATGATAGTTTTAATGTGATGCACTGTTGGGGAATTCACTAACCATCTAATTATCCATTCCAGTTCAAACACTGTCTATTCTCTACCATGACTATTAATAAGGCCTAAATTTGATAGTAGTGGATATTGATTTACTTTTCAGATATCTGGCTTCATGTGGCATGCAGGGAACTGTTTATTTGTGTCCTTAACATAACTAAAACTGTAACTTATTAGAAAATGCTGCAGTGATACCTGCTAGACTACATACTGTTGCAAGAACGTTTGGGGTCACTGTCATCCCTTAAACCCAACAGACAGATTCACAGACACAGGGTAAAAGCACAAAGAAGTTTTCTTTAATTATTTCATCTTGCACAGTGCCTTCAAAGCACCAAAGCCACAATAAACACAATTAAATTAATATCAACGCACAATTCTTCTCACCTCCACACCTCCCAGTAAGCTCTGTCACACTCCTCCTGACTCCGGCTCGCCAGTTGGGTCTTCAGCAGTCCTTTATATAGTACCCGATCCGGAAGTGCTGGCAAGTCACGTGGAAGGAAGAACAGAAGCAAATGGAGAACTCAGATTCTTTAGTCAGCCCGGAAGTACTTCGGGGCTCCTGTCCACGTGATCCTTTAGTACTTCTGGGCTATAGGGAAAGTATGACTCCCCCGATCCTTCGACAGCTCCCCCTGGCAGCACCCAACCGAACTCTAAGTCCCAGGATGCCCTGCGGGAACTGGGGCACCGCTATACTCCAGGGGAGCTGCCATCTAGTATCTTGGGAGAGGCAGTGTCCAAAAGTTGCTATCTTCCCCCATCTTTTCCTTCCCGAGTACACCGGTTGAGCTGCTGGCCGTCCATCACACTGTATATTCCATAATTTAACTTGATTTAAAAAGTAAGACCTGTGTACGCATCAGACCTCCAAGGTTTTGTTTCTACAACCCAATGCCAAAACATGAAAACAAGTGGCAATATAATATTTTATCAGTAGTCCAATCTATAAATACTAGTTAAAATTTTTATACTTAATGCAGCATGTGCCAGAAAAAATGTGTTTGTATGTGAAAGGCAATGACTCTGTAATTGTAAAACACCTTTGCTTGGTGTCAAATGTTGTTTGATTGCTGTTATAATTTAATGCTAAGGTGTATTTCAAGTAACAACAAAAGCTATTTCTATAGTTTATTTCTGTACAGAGAACGTAACTCAAAGTACTTTACAAGATATCAAAGAAATAATTGCAATAAAAGAAAAAAAATTAAATCAGACATGAATAATAATAAGTAATAAAAATAAATCAACACAAATTTATATAACATAGAGATTTAATTAGTAGAAAAGTAGAATCCTTATATATAGTCTCACATTCTAAAGTCTCTGAAGATGAATACGAAGATAAGGTTAAATGGCTGGTAAGGCAGACAAAACAAACAAATAAAAAGTTAAGATGGAGAAAAAAAAACTAAATCTGCAGGGGTTCCAGGCTAAAAGACCACCCAGCCACAACTGTGAAAATACATGTTCTTAAGTCATTCATACTTTGGGTGCCCCGAAAGAAGGATGGATAATCCTGGCTGGGATAAAAGAAGGTTTTGTACCCGGCCAGAAGGTCATAATGGAACGGCCAGGAGAATGGGCTTAGCAGGAACCAGAAAACAAACTCTGTCGGTGTCTTTGGGGACTGCTAGAGTGCGCTACCAGGGGAGGACTGCCCTGGTTCCTGCACAAACCCAGAAGTACTCCAGACGAGGAGACTGGAAGCTGTTCCCGGGTTGAATTTGAAAGTCTGCTGCCTCAGTTTTAGGTGTCAGGGTTGGGAGGCAGTGAGCTATGCTCTTGTAGGAGGAAAGGGAATTATGCTTGGTGTGTTTTTTGTTGTTATTCTTATGAAAAAGATGTTGGGGCTCAATAAAAACCCTTTATTGGAGGATAAAGTGTGTTTGGGCTTTATTATGTCTGTGGTTTGGGGCTCAGTGGCACCCCCTTGTGGTTACAACACATACAGTCTCCTCAAGTTGCCACCTGTATCACTTTCTGGTTTGTTCAAGGGCAGAATTTTGTAGGAAATGAGGAGAGATTTAACTTGTTGATTAATTATCAATCTTGCCTTCAGCAATGTCAGTAATTAATTAAATAATTTGGGTCAATCTCCTACTTTATTGACCTTACTTTTCTCTGTAAGTCATTAGACCAATATCAAGGTAACTGAAGCAGAGTTGTTTTTAAGAAACAGAATAACAATTAATTGTTAAAGACAAGGATTACAGAAAAATGATAATTGCATACATATAGTCATCGATTTATGATCTATGTACTTTACAACTGTTTGACTTACGACCGCTGCCACGTCTTGCAGGTGAATGATAGTTTTCACCATGTCAGCTCCATATGCTGCAACTCATTCATCTCAGTCTCAGTTTATTACTTGCAGCGGTTTTGACTAAATTCAGGTACAGTTGTTTTACAATCACAGGAAAAAGGGCAATTTATCTCAACAATGAAGGTAATAAAGCAGTATGAGGGAGGAAAGAAAGTGAATATGATTGCATGTGACTTTAGGTTATCCCATTGTTTACCGCATGCACTGTACTGCTGCGCTCCGGCTTTGAATCTGGTTATCCTCCAAAGCTTCTTCGTTGTGACTTACGATGTTCCACTTCGTATGAACTGCCACTAAGAAGCAATGCATCCACACTGAACTCACTTATCTGGTAATGTTTATTATTAATAGACAGAAATGTTAAAACAGAAAATATATGAGTGCTCAAACACAGCCGGTATAATTCCTCCTAACACAATGAACACTGGCAGAGGCTCACACTGATGACGTAACATAACACAGACAAAGATACGATTTATGAATCTGTTAAAGGTTCCGCACCCATGTGAGCAACTGTAATAATGAAACGATATAATAGAATTTTAAAAAATGACTATACATATGGACTTAAGGGACTTATTGTACGTACTATACCCATCGCCATGTTTGAATACTACTGGCCCGTCTTACGTCCAGATCGACTTACAACCAGTCCTTTGGAACCAAACATGGTCATAAGTCGACGACTATATGTAAACAAGGATAGTGCCACCATTAAGGTGAATTAGGCATTCACCTAGGGTACGGATCATAATTGTGGGGAAAACCCAGCTGCACGGGTTAGCTACCAAACGGTTGGTGCACTCATAAGCTTGGCCTAGGGCACAAAATAACCTAGCACTGGCACTGTCTGTAAATATATGTATATGGTGTTACTGCTTTGCAGTAAGGAGATTGTGGGTTTTTGTACATTGTGACAAGAATACACAGGAGACATCAAAGGTTTGGGGCAGCCACCCGTATAATATGGCCTGGCTGCAAATGGGAAAATTTTTGAAGAGTTGTGTTCAGTACAAAGTCCAAGACAGAACTGATTCAGCTGATGCGAAGAGTGGTGGCTTTAAAGGACAAGATTGGAACTGACGTCATCACAGACGCTGGAACTGGAAGTGACATTGACATGGGCACCAGAACCGGAAGTGATGTCATCATGGGTGGAGAAACCCAAAGGGTCTGGCATGAAATTATCACTATTCAGGCCCGTTAGCTGACTTCCATTTGGTTGTGTGTGACAACATATGTATATATATCTCTCTATTATAATAAAAAAAATCTTGGGACAAGACGAGACTTTTTAGCCTGGGAACGAGACGTGATTTTTTCAGAGAGATACTTTCATGTCCCACGAGACGAGACTTTGTGCCAAGAGATTTAACCACACCCGGGAAAAAGAGCAGGTGACAAAGTAGAACATCGTAAAGAATTCAAAAACGTTGCCACGATACACATGCAGAGCAGGTTACAGATAATGAAAATACTAAAATATGAAACTCTCAAAAAATTATAGTAAAGATCGCATTAGCGCAAACAAACAGAAATCATTACTCTGTCAAATAACAGAACAGCAAAAAGAGATCAAATATATTGTTTGAATTTAAACTTTAAGTTGGAGACTTGTAGATCGTCTAATTCATGTTGCCATCAGGGAAAAATAGTGTTTCTTCCCAATGAAGAGGCGTATCCGTGAGAATTAAAAGATTTGTTGTTTGGTGAAAGTGAAATCCACATAACAGCAGAGACACGAAGTGGCTGGCGTATTGTGCAGGCGGGGGGTGGTTGGCGAGCGAAGCAAGCAGGGGGAAAAGCCCCCTAGTATTGACATATAAGACAGGATGCAACAATGCAAGATAGACAAATATATAACACAGAAGAGGCTGGCTGTTTACTGGTTATTTGGAATTCTAATTTATCTTGTCTTATAGGATGGTGTTCAATGTTGTGTGGAGTTGTTGCTTTATTGCTGCTTCAACAAAAGTTGAAGTGGAGGATTTTTAAGGTGCACTCTTTCTCTTTGATTCTTGATCCTTTGTCTGTGGTGTTCTGTATTTTCCTCAGGCTCTTTGCTGTGTCATCTGCAGCTTCACAGAGAACAGCATTACTCTTTCTG
>NC_041397.2:199345630-199450630 GCF_900747795.2 Erpetoichthys calabaricus
AACCCAACAGACAGATACACTGACACAAGGTAAAAGCACTAAGAAGATATTTAATCTTTATCTTCTTTAAATTGTGCTCCTCCAGCACCACAGCCACCAATAAACACAAATAAATCCGCAATAATACAAAATATTCTTCTCCTCCACACCTCCCAGCAAGCTCTGTCCTACTCCTCCTGACTGTGGCTCGCTTGCTGGGTTTCCACCGGTCCTTTATATCAGGGGTCCCCAACCACCGGTCCGCGACCCACTACCGGGCCGCAGCCGTCTGACAGCCGGGCCGCGAGAGAACTGCCTGCAACGGAGACTCACTCAGACTTTTCAAAACGCTTGGCGGGCGGGGCTTTGCAGCGGCGCAGAGAGAGGAGAGAGTATTACAACAAAGTATTGTTACGGTCCCGATAGTTACCCAATATGACACGAGTCTATAGAAATCGCGTTACTACGAAGTACATTCAGCAGATGCTTTCATTACAACGAAGTGACCTTGAAATGCCTGAATGAATCATCCACAGAGCAGTTAGATCTGTGGTCGCAGCTCAGATGTGCACGTTTGCACAACGATCCCCAAACAGAAACATTGTAAAAAAAAATTCTTTCTTCGAACTTTCCTCGTACTGTTTTTTTTTTTGCTGTTTTTGTTTTCTGTGGTTTTCAGTGATACCTTTTGCTTATTGCTTGTCAACATTTGAAAAACATCCATTGGAATTTAACTCATTGTCACCCTCCTATAGAAACGGCAGACGCAAGAAAAAGATAGCAGTGTTAATGTTTGTGATGTACAATCTGTTGGAATGGCAAATGCAAAGCATATGTCTTTGTTATATGCAAAAAAAGAAGAAAAATCTCGGGTTGCAAACGTATGCGAACTGCTTAATAATAATAGAAATGTTATGTAAATTGTGTATAAAACTGCCATCCCCCCAAACCGACCGGTCAGTGGAAAATTTTGCATCTAATAAAGTGGTCCTTGCTGTCAAAAGCTGTGGGGACCACTGCTTTATATAGTCCTTGACCCGGAAGTGCTTCTGTTCTTCCTCCCATGTGACTTGCCAGCACTTCCGGGTCAGTTGGAGAATCTCTACTCTTTAATCAGCCCGGAAGTACTGTGGGGCTTCCATCCTCATGACTTCCAAGCACTTCTGGGCTGCATGTAAAGCATGACTCCCCAGGTCCTTTAACAGCTCCCCCTGGCGACACCCACAGTACCCAACAGGGCTGAGAAACTGGACTCCAAGTCCTAGAATTCCCTGTGGGAATCCGGGGCACTGCTACATTCCAGGGGAACAGCCATCTAGCATTCTGGGGGAGGTAGTGTCCTGAAAAAGCTGCCTTACCCCATCCTTCCACTTGAGGGGCATCCCGGCCGGGATAAGCTGTCGGCCATCCGCCACACTGTATTTCACAAATTAAAGACTCACCTGGATAGGGACAAAGTATATAAAATAATGCTGCTGTCACTTCATCCTGTTTCTTCTTAGGGCTACCTCTCTCAGTTTATTGATTACGTTCTTTTGTCGCCTTAGTATCAAAGACTTGACCACTTCACAGAGGGGTGTCATGATCTTTAGGTTGCATCATTACTTGGCAATTTGTGTTTGACCCAGGCACTACAAAAATGGCATATGCTTGCTAAGAAGAATACATTAAATTAATCATTTTCTAACACTTACAGGTTTAACACAGTACTACATTTGAAACGTTTTTCAACACCACATGAACCTGCAATTTTACAGTATTATGAAATAGAGAACTGGATCTTATTCTGGCTGTACAGTACATAAAGCAGGGGCAGCTATGGATTGATCAGGGGTCACATTCCTTTAAATTGGACCATTTTAAAACTGCTTTACTTAAAGTGCAAAAAAAGTGCAACTTAAAGTGCATATCTTTGGCATAGTTAGAGTACTCTGTATTAATCACTGAGGGGAACTTGTCTTTTTGCATGACCTTTGATCGCGGGGTCAGCCATTGTACAGAACCCCGGAGCAATTTTCAGGTTAAGGGCCTTACTCATGGGCCCAATGGAGTAAGATCTCTTCTGGCAGTAAGGGATTTGAACTTGCAATCTTCCAGATACCAGCATAGATCCGTAGCCTTAGAGCTACCACTCTATCTATCTATCTATCTATCTATCTATCTATCTATCTATCTATCTATCTATCTATCTATCTATCTATCTATCTATCTATCTATCTATCTATCTATCTATCTATCTATCTATCTATCTATCTATCTATCTAGAATTACTTTAATAATACTTTAATAAATTATCTATCTATCTATCTATCTATCTATCTATCTATCTATCTATCTATCTATCTATCTATCTATCTATCTATCTATCTATCTATCTATCTATCTATCTATCTATCTTCATTTGATCTATAGATCTTTATTTGCCCCCAGGAGAAATTTGACTTTTACTGAAGCTCTTTAAATAAATAAAAGCATTAATAGATAAAAAATTATATTTTAATAAATATAGTTTATACTTGCGCACATGGGCGGCACGGTGGCGCAGTGGTAGCGCTGCTGCCTCGCAGTAAGGAGACCCGGGTTTGCTTCCCGCGTCCTCCCTGCGTGGAGTTTGCATGTTCTTCCCGTGTCTGCGTGGGTTTCCTCCGGTTTCCTCCCACAGTCCAAAGACATGCAGGTTAGGTGGATTGGCGATTCTAAATTGGCCCTAGTGTGTGCTTGGTGTGTGGGTGTATTTGTGTGTGTCCTGCGGTGGGTTGGCACCCTGCCCGGGATTGGTTCCTGCCTTGTGCCCTGTGTTGGCTGGGATTGGCTCCAACAGACCCCCGTGACCCTGTGTTCGGATTCAGCGGGTTGGAAAATGGATGGATGGATGGATGGATAAATATACAGGATATACGCACAATATATGGTCTAAAGACACAGCAGAATGACAGAAATAGAAGAAAACTTATAAAGAAACAAAAACTTTGGAGTTGGCAGGCACAGTCACAGTGAGGTATTATACAGGCATATTGCTGTTGGTATAAAGGAGCCCCAGTAGCCCCATAAGTCACATACAAGGCAAAACCAGATTGGAAAACACCCATGTAAACATGAAGAGAATGTTCAGACTTCACTTGCCACAAACCTTTGAAAACCATAATCATATAATTATTTTCTTATTTTGAGAGTCATTCTTGTAATTATAGTTAAGATATTATTATTTATTTACTTATTTATTTATTTGTGCTCTCCCGCAACACCATTTTGTTTTCTTTACAAGACACTTTCTATCATGGTCGCTATGCATGTTCTAACAGCAACATCAGAGGTCACTTATCATTTGATTTTAAGGGGCACATGATATAAAGGTAATTTTTTGAGATTACTTCCTAGTCCTATTTTGCGGATTCCTTAAAGAAATTCCATGTTTATTTGTGATTCTTGTTTGTTTAAGATTAGAACATTCTGACCCAGTCCTGTTTTTTTTTTTCAACTACGAGTTTTGCTTTATATTTCCGTTTTGTCTCAGGTTTTCTGACTTAGGCGTCAGTATTTTCCTCATGGTTCTTTCATTCTTTCTGGCACAATACCTTGGCCCAGAATTGAAATGGCAGGATTCATTGTGGTTTGTTTTACATCATTCACTTTCTAGTTGCCTTATTGAAAGCTTTAAAAAACAATTTCATCATTATGATGGTTTATAGCCTATAGATGTTTATCGTCTTTGAAGTCTAAAAATAAAGCATATAAATACTGTAGATATTAAATGCTATTTCACCAGTTGCTATTATTTTAAAGGACCAGAATGCACATTATTTTCTTTCACTTTTTAGGTTGTTGATTTCTTTATGTAAAATGAGCTTCTGATTACTGTAATACTTTCTTGACTTAATAGAATAATTTTTCAAATATTTCACTGTCTTTTCAGAGGTGTTTACATAGTTGTGGTGATTCTCCATGCTATGCAGGGGTTACCACTAAATATCGCAGTATAAGCTCTCCACAACCTGTTTCTGTGTTGCTCAACAGGAAAAGCAGGAAATCACTAGAAAAACCCCTTAAATGCCTCAGGCTCACCCTCATACAACAAAGCTTTTTCACACTAAATTCAGTGTTTGTTACTGTGGTAATTCCTGTTGTCACCTTGAGTATGACTACTGGGGACAAAGGTGCCACAGAAGCACTCTATTCATCACCTACCATCTCTGCAACTCTTTCTTTTATTTTCATCCCATCCTTTTCCCCCAATCACTTAACACCTTGCTTCAGATTCTCTTCTTGACTCCAAACTCCTACTGTGGTGGTCATGAGATGACTTAACACCCACTTCGTACTGTCCCTTCCAGTGTTATGGATTATCCTTCTTTTGCTATTGAGATACTGTTATGGCAGAAACACTCTACTCAAAGAAGGCACTCGGAGACCTCAGGATGTGCAGGCAGAATCAAGCTTTATTGCATGATGTACAGACGGTCTCCATTGAAATGAAATGATCGCCCAGCAATGGGGCCACCTTACTTTTAATTTCTTTACAGTTCTTATCAAGAGTTAACCCCTATCTGACTCCCAGTTTCCAGTTATCTTGGTCCTGCCTCTAATTAGTTCCGCAAATATTTCCCAGCGTAATGAGAGTAGCACTCTGTCTTATCCATCATGGCCGCTTGAAAAGCCCTCTCCCCACCTTGAACCCATCCAGTTCCTACCACCATTATCTCCAGTTCTCAGCTCACACTTGGAGAGAAGGAGGGGTTTTACCTGTCAGGCCCTCTCTACATATCTGACCTTTACTCATGAAACGTCAGTGGTTTCCAGCTTGTTAAGAAAAATAAAAAATATACAGACACAAGTCTTTTTGTGATTTAACCCTTACCATACTAATGTGCACTGGGATATAATGCTTATTTTCATATATTCTCATGATTCTCTTTGAATATATACAAATCATCAATTTTAAGAATATATTTTTCTATAATACCTGGTCTGCTGACACCATGATCCTTCAGTTGCATTAAAAGGACAGGTCCTACTAAAGCAAAGCAAGTTTATTTATATACTGTAGTACATTTTGTACAATTAGGCAATTGAAAGCAACGTTTTACATAATAAAATTAAAATAGAATAAAAGATACAACCAAATGATAATTTAGAAAGACAGTAAATGACAGAAAGTTAAAACAATACATTACATAAAATGAAGAAAATAAAATAATGACACAGCAGCGTTACATTTCAGTAAAGCAGTCATTCAAATGCACCATTATATAATCAATCACATGCACAGGAAAATAAAAATGTTTTTAATTTTGATTTGAACACTTCTATTGTTGATGCATCTCTAACATACTTTGGCAGATTGTCCTATTTTTATTTTGCATAATGGCTAAAAGCCATTTCACTCTGTTTTGTTCTCATTCTGGGTATAAACAGCTGTCTGGTCCCTAAACATCTAAATGTTCTATTGGGTCTATAAATGATTAGCATCTCTGTGATGTATTCTGGTCCTAAGCTGTTTAGTAACTTATATACTAAAACCAGTGTCTTAAAATCAACCCTGTATCTAACTGGAAGCCAATGTAGTGACCTTAATACTGGAGTAATGTGTTCTCTTTTCTTAGTTTTGGTAAGCATTCTGGCAGAGGCATTCTGAACAAGTTGCAATTTTTTAAGAGTATTTTTGGGTAGACCAGAGAAAAGGGTATTGCAGTAATCTAATCTGCTAAACATAAAGGCATGAATAAGTTTCTCCAAGTCTGTTTTTGACATCAAACCTCTAATTTTTTAAATGTTTTTCAGATGACAGAATGCTACTGTTTTAATATTGTCACACATGTGCGATTGGGACCCATCTGAAAGGCCTTAAGAATAGTACTACCACGCCAGATCAGGGGGTGGCGAGCTACACTAACTCTCTTTCTCAATCTTCTGCAGATCATCCACGGGAAATCTTGCCAGGTCCTGGCGCAAGTGATGGAGTCACTTCTGGCACCAATGATGACGTCACTTCCAGTCCAGAAGAAGTCACTTCCGGTCCCGGTCCCGGTCCCAATGACGTCAGTTCTGGTATTGGGCTTTAAAGCCGCCGTCTTTTCCTCTTATATTCAGTTCTGTTGTGGACTCGAACCTGTGATCATCTCGATCAATTTAAAACCCATTTGCAGCCAAGGCACAATATACGGGTGGCTGCCCCAAACCTTTTTATGTCTGTGGTCTGCTTTTGTGACAATATGCTTACTGAAACTAAGATCTGCATCCAGAATTATCCCAAGATTTTTGACTTGGTTTTCAGCCTTTAGTGCCTTGGGCTCTTAATAAGAAACAATTTTAAATCTTTCCTGTTTATTGCCATATAGTATAATTTCAGTTTTATCTTTGTTAAATTGAAGGAAATTTTGCTGCATCCAGATGTTAATTAGCTGTAGCCAGTCACACAGAGAATCTGCAGAACTGAAATCATTTGGAGACAGAGGTAAATAAATCTGGGTATCGTCCACATTGCTGTGGTAATTAATCTTGTTGTCTTGTAACAATCTACTAAATGGGAGCATGTAGAAGTTAAATAGAACAGGGTCCAAAACAGTTCCTTGAGGTATTCCACATGTTATTTCTGTCTGCTTAGACTGATAATTACCAATTTCAATAAAATAACCCCTGCCTTTGACCTAAACCATCTGAGAGCTACTCCAGATAATGTTACCCAGCCTTTCTAAAAGTAATCCATGGGTGACAGTATCAAGGGCAGAACTGAAGTCTAGAAGTACCAGAACTGTTATTTTTCCAGACTCTGTGTATAAACAAATATCATTCAAAACTTTAATAAGTGCTGTCTCAGTGCTATAATGTTAGCAGAAGGCAGAGTGTAAATCATCAAGGCAGCTACTGGAGTTTTTAAAAGTTGCTGAGTAGTAAGAAGACAGCTTTTTCAATAATCTTACCTATAAAAGGAAATGAGTGTATAGTTATTAAGTACTGTAACATCTAGACTGCTCTTCTTTAAAAGGGGCTTAGTAATAGCAGTCTTCAATGCTTTAGGAAATATTCCAGTTTTGATTGATGCATTTACTATTTGCAGTAAGTCTGCTGCTATACTACCAAAAACAATTTTTAAAAAGCCTGTAGGCAAAATATCGAGAGTGCAGGTAGAGGATTTTAAGCACTGCACAATCTTCTGTAGAGTATTGGTGTTAATATCTCCAAACTCTGACAAAATGGGCATGTTAATTCTAATTGGTGCTACAGATATTGGATGATCAGTGTTCGCCTGAATTGATCTAATATTTCCAAATTTTTGGTAGAAAAATAACGCAAACTCATCACAGTTTTGAGCAGTTAGAAAAAAATCAGAGAACAATTTAGACAGGGTTACTTACGAGTAACTTATCAGTAATGGAAAACAATGCATACGTATTATTGCCGTTTCCATTAATAATACTAGAGAAATATAACTGTCTAGCCTTGGCCACTTCAGAGTTATAACCATTGTCACACACGTGTGCTTAGGAGGCAGTCAACAAGCCCTGAGGTGAGTGATATAATACAAGATAAGGGGTTGATTTGGGGTACTGATGCCTCTCTCTCTGTCTCTACAGAACAAAAGAAGATAAACCGTAAATACACACACTCACTGACAACACTTCCGGTCTCTGAAAATGGCTCCCTCCAGACAACTTCATCTGTCACGATAGATAGATAGATAGATAGATAGATAGATAGATAGATAGATAGATAGATAGATAGATAGATAGATAGATAGATAGATAGATAGATAGATAGATAGATAGATAGATAGATAGATAGATAGATAGATAGATAGATAGATAGATAGATAGATAGATAGATAGATACTTTATTAATCCCAGGGGGAAATTCACATACTCCAGCAGCAGCATATTGCTAAAGAGCAATATTAAAGAGTGATAACAACGCAGGTATACAGATAGACAATAACTTTGAATAACGTTTATCCCACCCCCCAGCAGGTGGAATTGAAGAGTCGCATAGTATGGGGGAGGAACGATCTCCTCAGTCTGTCAGTGGAGCAGGAAAGTGACAGCAGTCTGTCGCTGAAGCTGCTCCTCTGTCTGGAGATGATATTGTTTAGTGGATGCAGTGGATTCTCCATTATTGACAGGAGCCTGCTCAGTGCCCATCGCTCTGCCACGGGTGTCAAACTGTCCAGCTCTGTGCCTACAATAGAGCCTGCCTTCCTCACCAGTTTGTCCAGGCATGAGGTGTCCCTCTTCTTTATGCTGCCTCCCCAGCACACCACTGCGTAGAAAAGGGTGCTCACCACAACCGTCTGATAGAACATCTGCAGCATCTTATTGCAGATGTTGAAGGACGCCAGCCTTCTAAGGAAGTATAGTCAGCTCTGTCCTTTCTTACACAGAGCATCAGTATTGGAAGTCCAGTCTAATTTATCATCCAGCTGCACTCCCAGGTATTTATAGGTCTGCACCCTCTGCACACAGTCACCTCTGATGATCACGGGGTCCATGAGGGGCCTGGTCCTCCTAAAATCCACCACCAGCTCCTTGGTTTTGCTGGTGTTCAGGTGTAGGTGGTTTGAGTCGCACCATTTAACAAAGTCCTTGATTAGGTTCCTATACTCCTCCTCCTGCCCACTCCTGATGCAGCCCATGATAGCAGTGTTGTCAGTGAACTTTTGCACGTGGCAGGACTCAGAATTGTATTGGAAGTCCGATGTATATAGGCTGAACAGGACCTGAGAAAGTACAGTCCCCTGCGGCACTCCTGTGTTGCTGACCACAGTGTCAGACCTGCAGTTCCGGAGACGCACATACTGAGGTCTGTCTATAAGATAGTCAACGATCCATGCTACAATGTATGAATCTACTCCCATCTCTGTCAGCTTGTTTCTAAGGAGCATAGGTTGGATGGTGTTGAAGGCGCTAGAGAAGTCCAGAAACATAATTCTTACAGCACCACTGCCTCTGTCCAAGTGGGAGAGGGATCGGTGTAGCATGATGGCATCCTCCGCTCCCACCTTCTCCTGGTATGCGAACTGTGATGGACCTGTGGCCTCAGGTGGTGAAGCAGAAGCCGCTCCAAGGTTTTCATCACATGCAACGTCAGAGCAACAGGCCAGAAGTCATTCAGCTCACTAGGATGTGATACTTTTGGGACTGGGGTGATGCAAGATGTTTTCCAAAGCCTCGGGACTCTCCCCTGTTCCAGGCTCAGGTTGAAGATGCGCTGTAGAGGACTCCCCAGCTCCAACGCACAGGCCTTCAGCAGTCATGGTGATACTCCATCTGGACCTGCTGCTTTGCTGGCACAAAGTCTCCTCAGCTCTCTGCCTAGCTGCGCTGCTGTATTTTTGGGTGGGGATGTCTCTCCTATGCTGGTATCAGCAGAAGGATGGGTGGAGGGTGTAGTACTCCGAGGTGAGAGTGGGTTAGGGTGGTCAAACCTGTTAAAAAAGTTGTTCATCTGGTTTGCTCTCTCCACATCTCTCTCGATGGTGGCACCCCGCTTCTAGCTCCAGCCAGTGATGATCTTTATCCCATCCCACACTTCCTTCATGCTGTTATTCTGCAACTTCTGCTCCAGCTTTCTCCTGTACTACTCCTTTGCCCCCCTGAGCTGGACTCAGAGTTCTTTCTGCATGCGCTTGAGCTCATGCTGATCACCGCCTTTAAAAGCCCTTTTCTTCTGGTTTAAAAGGCCCTTGATGTCACTTGTAATCCATGGCTTGTTGTTAACATAGCAGCGTACTGTTCTTACTGGAACTACAATGTCCATACAGAAGTTGATGTAGTCAGTAGTGCAGTCAACAACCTCCTCAATGTTCTCTCTATAAGATCCCTGCAGGATATCCCAGTCCGTAGTTCCAAAGCAGTCTCTCAGAGCCTGCTCTGCCTCAGGGGACCACTTCCTGAATGAGCGTGTAGTTGTAGGTAGCTCCCTCACTCTTGGTTTGTAGTGAGGCTGAAGCAGAACCAAGTTATGATTTGCTTTCCCAAGCGCAGGAAGCGGGGTGGAGCTGTATGCGTCTTTAAAATGTAACTTTTGATGTAACTTCTGCCTCCTCAGGATGGTGTCACTTTCCCGTCCATCAGTGATGACATCACTTCCGGCTCTGTGGGATGGTGTCACTTTCTGGTCCATCTATGATGGTGTCACTTCTGCCCCCTCAGGATGACGTCACTTCCAGTCCATCTCTGATGACATCACTTCCGCGTTTCATCGTCATTTCCTCACAACTCATTTCTTGCAATCATTTTGTATATAAATGATCATTCCACCTCTGTATTCGGTCAATTGTTTTATTTTTTTTTCATCAAATATTGACCCATTTTTGCTGCTTTTCCAACGGATATTACATGGGGTAATTCCTCAACTCTTTTTTGCCGTTTTCTGCATGATATTTTCTTATTACAATTGGAGTAGCCGGCAGGATACATTTGTTCCAGAATGTCAGAGGATATTATACTATGTAAGCTTTCTTAATAGATGTGATAATAGATCTGCAGTTTATGTTTTCTCCATTTACATTTAGGCTACCTGCATTTTCTTTTTTGATCAAGAACTGGTAAAGCGTTATTCCAAGGTGCTTTCTGCTTACTAGAGATGGCTTTAATCTTAATAGGCGCTACTGTATCAATAACTCCTAGAATTGTTACACTAAACTGATCAAGCATGACATCTACTGACCCAGTACTTAGATTATCAGTCTAAGGTAGTCTAGGTAAGGCAATAATGATAATAGAGCAGCAGTGTTTTCTTTTATGTATCTTTTTTTAACACAGCAGATCTGTTTTGAATATCATGACAAAATGTTATCTCTTTTAAACCATCAGTTTGGTGAGAATATTTTGGTGTGAAATCCTTGAATTGCTGGCTGGCCCCTACTTCCCCTCACTCTCTCTCTAACCTAGCAGAGAATCAGGCATCCATGGTCTCTTTCATTCTCAGTAAACATGGCAAACTTCCATTAGGATTAGAACTTTTGTCTCTTGTGCAGGTGCTTCTGTCTATAGCCTTTCCAGGGCATCCAGAACACATACAGGGCATGCTCACCCAGTGGCACCTGCATTATCAAACTGGCTTCAGCAGGACCTATCTGCCACCATTTTGAATCCTTTCCCTAGATGACTTACATAAGACTTTAGTCTTTCCTATGCCAAGCTGGTGGTTCACTTACACCTGGCAAACTCTTGTCAGATTGGCATTTCGTAAGAATGCAAATTATTTTTGGATGTATGATTCACAAGGGTTAGGGAAAATAATTTTCAAGTTATGTTTCTATGTGTTTGTTCTCTCTACCAACTTCTCCACTTTATGGATGTCTGGGGAAAGAGCCTATCCCAACTTCTTTAAGCACAATACAAATCAACCTGGACAGGGTGCCAATTTATTTCTTTCAATATTGTTAATTTTCTGTTTTGTTAGATTTCATATTGTCAGTGTGCCTGTATGTTATTTTTGTAAAATTTCAACTAATATAATGAACACTTAGTAGTTACTTTATTACATATACCTATCTAGTACCAGGTAAGGCTCGATTTTGCCTCCAGAGCAACCCAAATTCATTGAAGCATGGATTCAGCAAGGTGCTGGGTGCTTTCCTTAGAGGATTTTAGTTTATGCTGATTTCTGCAGCTCCCTACAGATATTTTGGCTAGTAGTTTAAGCAGCTAATCTCCTTTTTCACCTCATCCCAAAGGTAATGTAATTACACTGAGATCTGAAAACTGTGTGGGCCCTTGGAATAAATTGAAGTCAGTGTCATGTTTGTGGAAGGAGCTTGAGATGATGCATGGCATCATGGTCAACTGAGAAAGGGTACACAGTAAGGGATGCACATTGTAAAAATGAAACAAACACAGCACATCAGAGTGTTGGGGTCCCAAACAAGAAAAAACCCTTTTAATTGCAAAAGGCAACGTGAATGGAATACAATAGAAAACAAAGAACCAAATTGATCTTGATCTTGATTCTCTTAGCTCAGATACGTGTTTTAGTAAGATTGTCCAGTAAATGACTGCCTCTTCTGGTCTCTCTCATTCTTTTTTTCAGTGCCTGAAGCAGCAGAGCTAGAGGTGGAAGAACATAAGAATATAAGAAATGTGACAAATGAGAGGACACCATTCAGTCCATCAAGCTCATTTACTTAGCTAATACCTAAGCTCTCTGAATATGTTGCCACACACGTGCGCATTGGAGGCAGCTAAAGGGCTCAAATGATGGTAATTCCACGCCAGACCAGGGGGTGGCAGAGTGCGCTAATTCTTTCTCTCTTTCCAATGCAGACCAGTTTCGGGAAATTCCACCTGACCCTGATGATATCACTTCCTGTTCCGAGGACATCACTTCCAATCTCGACCCCGATGACTTTACTTCCTCTGCCTTGCTTTAAAACCGCCATCTTTACCTCACCCAGTCAGTTCTGTTTTGGACCAGTCTGTACACTACTGTACAATTTATTTACCAATTTTGCGGCCGGGTTCAAGTACACGGGAGGCTGCCACAAACCTTTTTGTGGCTCTTTTGTTGTCCTTTTGACAATGTCATCCAGATACTTTTTAAAAGTTGTCAAGCTCTCTGCTTTAATGACATATCTTGGTAGTCTTGGTAGTTTTTTCCAGATCCCCAATACTCTTTCTGTAAAGAAGTACTTTCTTACTTCAGTCCTAAATGCACTTACGCCCTTTATGCTACTTAATTTCCACTGATGTCCTTGAGTATGCAATTCACCATTAATTTGAAAGGAATCTGCTGGACCTACTTCATCAATGCTTGTATAAATTTTGAAAACCCGGATTAGATTCCCATGCAGTCTTCTCTGATCGAGACTAAACAGGTTTAACTCAACAAGTCTGTCAGAGTAGAACACGTCCTTAAGTCCTGGGATGTACTTGGTTGCTCTCTTCTGCACAGTTTTATGTGTTATGTGTTTCTTGTAGCGTGATGTGCAGAATTACACACAATACTCCAGATGTGGTCTCACTAGTGCATTATACAGTTGCAGCATAGCATTTCATGATTTGTATTCAACCATTTTTATGATATAAACTAAAAAAGAAAATGGTGTCATTGGTCTCCTTCTTACACGTTCTTGTCCACTCTAAGAGTGAAGGGCTAATGTGTGCCAAGAAAGCATTCCTTACCATCTTAACACTACCATCAACACCAGCCCGTACTTTAAACATAGAAACACGATGGATCATTTTATTCATGCTGTTTAAGCCATGTCCTGATTCTGCCTGCATGTTGAAACAGAAATGGAGATTCATTAGACCTAGTGACAGTTTTCAAACCTTCACTCATCCGGTTCTGGTGGTCATTTGCCAACTATTCCTCATCTTCCCATTCAAAATTGACGGAAGTGGAACTTGGCATAGTCTTCTGCTTCTGTGGCTCATGTACTCATCTACATGAGTTTCATCCATAAGAGTTGCAGTTTGGAGAAGTGGGCTATTTGTGTGTACCTAATGAATTAGAAACTGAGTGTATATTATTGTTTATTAAAGTGGATACATCCAACCCAGTAATCAGATATAATTTAACACTTTCCATCCTGCTAAGTGCAATTCAGAGTCACAGGAAGTGGAGCCTATCCTGGTAGAACTGGGTTCAAGGGAAAAATAGCCTTGACAAGGTGTAGAGTGCAGCGTCTACAAATATATAGTATGTACACTGTACATACTATATCTATCTATCCATCCATATATCCATTTTCTGCTTACATTATAGCTTCCCAGGAAACAAGGCAGTAAACAGACATGGAGAAGGTACAAGTCCTTAGTAGGCAAACGTGCACATTTCACACTTCAAGCTGAAAAATGAAAATTACTTAGAACTGGAGAACCTGGAGAACACCCAATACTTGTATTCAAACTCCACAAATACCATCCCCTATTATTAATCAGCATCAGTTATTTGATTATTATACTCTTCCCTTTTGCTCCTGCTTCTCGCATGCTAAAAATGTTCACTCTACCTCAGAAATATGTCAAGCATTGATTGGATGGTAATACTGCATTATTTGCATACACTAGCTAATACAGAAACATGAATCATGGGAAAATGCTTAGCAATAATCATTACACTTTGATCATTTCAATGATTTTTAAAATTATATTAGTCTATGCAGATTAGATCAAGGGTCTAAATATAATGCATTTAGTTACAGTTTATGAGGCTGCATAGTAACATTATAATAGTAAAGTCATCATCTTCTTAGCTACTTGGCTGACTGGTGTGTTAAATAGAGACCCACCCTTACAAAGAAATATTTACACTGCCATTCAAAGATATCTTATTTTTTACTCTTGTGACATAGATTTAATCTTTTTAGACAAATGTGAAATGCAAAAAAAAACCAGGAATAAATACAGCCCATTTGTCACATTTTTTCTGCAGTGTCATGCCTCAAATGTATTTTTCTGAAAGCCTTGCAGATAGATACAGCAGAGATGATTCCACATAAAGCATTTTGAACACTTGGCACTTTGTTACATTTTAGCTCTTTGTTTTGTCTTTTTTGTAAATTTTTGAGTTATTTATTTTTGTCAGTGTTACTTTTGTTGATTATCTGTTTTGTCCTTGTTTTTGATTTCTTGTATAAGCCTTTGTTATGTGCCTTGTGGGCGGTTCCCCAAGAGGCTGGACCACCTATGCATCATCGTCAGGGACTGCCCTCAGCCCTATAAAAGTGAGGGTTTTCAACAGTTCCTGGAGGTTCATTCAAATACGCTAGAAAGTCAGTGAATTTAGTTGTGTTTGTGCTGTGCTTGTGCTTTTCTGGATTGTTTGACCTTCTGTTCTAGTTTATGACGATTCTCTGGATTACTTTATTGCAGGGGTGCAGAACATACTGCCCTCCATGCAGTTTTGTCTGTCTCATTATCTGATCAGTGTAAATATTGTCTGCTCTTTATGTATGTGTACTCATACATATTCATATAAGCTGGAACAGAGGCGGTTGAAACTGACTGGCTCCTGTAAACTTCAGTTTCTAATTTATCCAGTAGATGGTGGTTGTGGTTTGCCCTTGTGCCTCTTCTATCGTGATGCCAGATTTGTTTTGTTGTTTTTTTGTCAAAATAGGGTAAATTTGTTTGGTTAGGACCAGTAAAAGTTCAGATTAAGAGAGTTTTACAATGTAATTCACTTTACTCTGGGCTGTTTTGTTTAAATAAGGCCGGTTTGATGAGTCTTTCTTTTGCAAACCATCTTCTAAATCTGTCAACCCTGCTTTTTTAGATGTGTGAGCTAAACTTTTTTAATTTGCAGTTTAAACAAGTTAAGTCAAAATGTCTTTATCTAAGAAACGGAAGGTGGATACTGAATGTTGAATATTCCAGGATAAATGGACAACTACATATTTTTTCTTTGAGGTGATCTTCAAACTGACTTGTTTAGTTTGTTCCCAACAAGTGGCTGTAGCCAAAGAGTTTAACGTTCAAAGACATTACAAAACCATCCATGGAAAAATGTATGTCCAATATTCAGGAAAACTGCGAGAAGACCAGGTCAGATGTTTAATTGCTGCTTTTATAAACAACAGTCTGTCTTCAGTCGTAGTCGTGAGGCGAACAATGCAGCTGCGAAGGCCAGTTTTATTATTGCCAGTGAGACTGCATCGGCATCAAAGCCATTTTCTGAAGGAAAGTTCTTCAAAACGTGTATGGTGAAAGCAGCTGAACTTGTTTGCCCAGACAGATGACAGTCTTTTACGAATATAAATTTATAGAAACAAAAGGTTGTAAACAGAGGCGTGGGTATGACTCAAGATTTGCATAGGTAATTGAAAGAGAAAGTAAGGACATTTATTTGTTTTTCTGATGAGAGCACCGATATGACTGATGTGGCCCAGCTTGATGTTTTTTCAGAGGTGTTGATGAATATTTGAACATCTATAAGGAGTTTGTTGAACTTATTCCTATGACAGACACAACAACTTGCAGTGACATTTTCACATATTTATTAAAATGTCTGGATAAGCTAGAAATGAATTCGTGTTGTGCTGTAAGCCTAGCTACTGATGATGCTATCACTGACATGTGGAAAAAAAGCAGTGGTGGTCACCAAAATTGAAGAAAAAGTAAAAAGGAAAGTAAAGAATTTTCTTCACCAAGAAGCATTATGCAGTAAATCACTTAAAACAGATAAGATCATGAATGTTGTTATCATAACTGTGAACTTCATCCCCGCAAAAGGACTCAACCACTGCCAGTTCAACACCTTGCTTTATGAACACAATGTCAGTCATGGCCTACCCTACCACATAGAAGTGAGGTTGTTAAGCCGTGGAGCTGTGCTCAAGCATTTTTAATAACTGTGCACAGAAATCAAACAGTTTATAAATCTGAAGAGGAAAGGAGTAAGGGAACTGGATGATCCCAGATGGAATCATGACTTGGGTATAACTGAGTGCTTAAATGTTCTGACTACAGATCTGCAAGGTCAAAACAAAGTTGTAACTGAGTACTTTGATAGCATCAACAGAAACTGAATCTGTGAGAGACACAGCTTGTGACTACCATTCCTACACATTTTCCCTGTTTGAAAGAATTGAGTACCGAAGGAGTGATTGACTACATGGATCAATACAAGAACAAAATAACATCACTGAGTTTCAACAGCATTTTCAGATCTTGAACAGACTCGATCCAATAATCAAGGTGTTTACCTCGCCTTTCATCATCAACTCGTCTGATGCACTCACAGACCTGCAAAATGTATCAATGTCAATGAATACTATCAGTGTTTGTTTTTTAGGTTGCATGTGTCTGATAAATTTGTACAAACTTTGCAGATTCAGAATAGATATCATTCCATGGTCATATCAGATTTGAAACACCTTGAAAATGGAAATGAGACACTTTCAACTGTAGGGCGAATGTAGCCTCAGTAGGCTGTAGAGTCAAATGCACCCTGTATGGATTTTTCAAGTCACTTTTGCCATTGCCACTTTTTTCTAGGATTTCACATTTCACCCTACACAAAACCCAAGACAGTGCCTATGGTGATATGTAAAAATCAGGAAAATGAAGGCCAATATCATGTACTGACATGTGGTTCAAAATGCATGCATGCCGTTTCTTTTCTCAGTTGTTTGAAGTGTCATTGGAAATTGCATTTGGGGAAATTTTAAACTTTTAAAGTTAAAATATTTTTTGCAGAAATAAGAAAGTGAGTGTGTACATAACTATAAACATCCACACTTAAATTTTTTTGTATTGTTGTTTAATAATGGTAAAAAAAAACACAGCCCTAAACAAAATGCTACCTGGGGCAATTGCCTAGTCACACTATAATAACTAATGGATACACTATATAGATGATTTTTTTGATCTGGGAGAGATAAGTAGAGGTTAATTTACATTTCCATGAATATACTGTATCAATAATTTTGACCCTAATCTGTTTTATTAATTAAATTATGAAGTCACTTCTGTATACTTTTTTGCATAATTCAACATTGCCAACAATGCATTCCACCAATTGTAAAACTTTATTACATGAGTCCAGCTTTTATCTTAGATCTTTAGTAAATAATTCACCTGTTTTGTAATTCCTTAAGTTATGGTGCATCTGCTCAGACCGAAATGATTTTATCAATCTGGCCTTTGAAATGAAAGCCTGTTTTCAGCAAAGAGGTTATCCTAAGGTGTTCAGTCACAAAGTATACCAATGCACATTATTTAAAAATGAAAGAAAGCTAAAACCAATAGACTTGTTTGTAACTTTACTTTTTCGACATAGGCTAATCACATCCACCATGTTATATTAAAGGACTGGCACATTTTTAGCCTAATACTATTTTTTTTAGAAAAAAAACCCTGTTATTTGCATTTTTCTATGTCTGAAATATTAGAGATTTTGTGGTAAACCATCTCCAGACAGCTTTTCCTGTTCCCCTATCAAATACTATACAGTTGTTAAAACCGGGTCATTTTCCCTCCTTACTTTGCAGCTAATGTTCAAATGTATTTAAGGGTGACCATATTACTACTAACTCTGTCCCTATTACATTAAAACATAGTTATGATTGTAGCAGTAAAGAGGTTGTGAAACTATTACCATACACTTGTCCTCTTTATTATGTAGGTAAAACATTTTGCACCATCAGACACTGCATTTGAGAACACATTCCATTAAATACTTAGTTTCCCGTCACTTTACAACCACTCAACACACAATTACAGATCTAAAATATACAGTATTAGAGATTGTGAAACCACACCCATGGCACAGGGATTACAATAATCTTCTTATGATAGGATTTTAGCAAAGGATTGCTAGGGCAGTAGCCTGGGTCCCCAAAAAAAGTATTTTCATAGCAAGTTTGCTGGGATTATTTCCTGAAAAATTCACAATGCAGCTGGTTTAGGCAAAGCTTTTTTTCCCTGTTTCCCATGATGCTCTTGTGAAGCTACAAGATTACTCCTGATTACTTAAACACACTTCAGCACACTTCTTACTTTATTCCCTATACCCTGCACCCTCCTCCAGCTCTCTGCTCTGCTATGTGCCTTTCTGATCTTTGGGTGCAAAAGACATTAACTCAGAGCCCATCCAAATCCACCTTAATAAAAGGATAAGAGTCAGCCTGTCTGGATATCTGTGTGTCCTTCTGGTTGCTTTGTTTCTGTCATTCCAACAGATGGAGCATCACAAACATTTGTAGTAATGAAATGTATTGCATTTGTCATTCCAACTGATGAAGCATAATAGATTTTTTTAGTAATGCATTTTATTACTGTCAATACTAGGGGGCTCTGCCCCTTGCTCGCTTCGCTCGGCAACCTCCGTGCGGGCCCTACGCACTAGTCATTTCCTGGATCTGCTGCTTGTGACGAATCGTGCTGTGCTTTTGGATAAACACGAATATCAACTCTGTGTTTGATATCTCCGTCCTTCAAAACTATTATTGCTGACAATTCATCACATGTTGGTTTATTATATATGCAAGCGTGATCTTTCAGAATCATATAGAAATCCAAGAAAACTTCTTTGTCCGTGTTTTTCAGATAAATTTCATGTAAAGTGTGATATTTTTGGACATATGAATTTGTACCCATTATTGGATGTAGAATTTCTAATACGTCCGATCGTTCAGCTCTTTTGATTGTATGTTGCATCGCTTCTCCGTGATAATAAATATAAACCTGAACAAATTGTGGTTTCTTTGAAATTAAACTTGTAGTAGCTTTATTTGTTGCGGGACCACAGATTCTCATAGCGCATGTTCCTGAATTGTGTAAATATACGTTTTGAGCATTGAATGAAACGAACGCAAACGATTATTGTAGATTCGGATATTTTGCCTGTAGTGTTTGTGGATTTCACTTTCACCAAATAACAGATCTTTCTGTCATATCACCTATGTCCATATATTCAATCTCTTTTCGCTCTTTTCACCGAGTAATAATTTCCATTTGTTAGCGCTAATGCGATCTTTTCTATCAGTTTTTTGAGACTTTTGAATTTTAGTACTTCCAAAATCTCTAACCTGCTCTGCATGTGTATTGCGGCAACGTTTTTTAACCTCGTTACGACATTCTACTTTGTCTTTTACTCTTTGTTGTTTCTTCTTCTACTGTTTGTCTTTTATTTCCACCCCTGCTTGGACCTGTTAGATTTTCAATTCATCTCATGGCACAAAGTCTCATCTCGTCGGACTTGAAATTATCTCTCTGAAAATGTCTCATCTCGTCTCTCTGAAAAAGTCTCGTCTCATCCCAACAGTTTTTTATATAATAGAGAGATTTGTGATGGGCCATCTGTTGGACTGAAAAATGCATTGCATTTTATTACTACATGTATTACAAAGCACACTCCAACAGATAGTGCACTGCAAAATTTAATGCTGAAGTCAATGTTGATTACTTGGATTTCAACTTGTCTTAGACGGGTGGCACAGCTAGTGTTGTATAAAATTATGAAACAGTTGACCACTGGACACATCCCCAGCCTTCACTCTAAAAAATAGATGTGCCAAGTGACTCTTCAAAGCAGTGTCATAGGGGAACCATTTTTAGTTTCCAAAAGTATCATCCACAGGACGATTCCATGAAAGAACCTTTATTTATTTAGATTCTTAAGAAGCTCCATAAACAGCAATGACTATTGTAGATGGTAACTGATTTGTGTACCAATTGGCTCCTGATTTTAAAAGGTCTCTTGCTGCATACAATAACACAGGCTAAGTTCAGGTTTTCCTGTTAGGTATTCTACTACACAGTAAAATTTCTATTTTGTCCACATATTAGGAACTTTTTCAAATCCCAAAAAGCAAATTTCATATTCAAAGAACCCTTCCCGTAATAAAATGGTTCTTTGTTAAGGAAGGGATATCCAAGACACCACTTCCTATAAAGTGCCATTAAAGAATCATTATTTTTAAGAGTGTAGTGGGAAGCTGAAGACTTATTGACAATGCATTTCAGGATTCCTGGTTAGCACCCATTCCATAGCAATGTTCCTCTCAGAACTGACACTCGAACATTTAATTTCGCTTAGCCTTTGACAAAATATACTGGTGTAGAAGGAACCTTGGTGTTTTCCTTTCATTTGTCATTAGCTGCCATATGTCATTCAGAATTTTTAGTAAGCCAGTTCTGCATTAATTTCCAGCATTTTTCAATTTCCAGAAATACCCAAGCAGCATTAAAGGGCAGCTTTTGAGTGTTTAGCCAAGCTCCTCTTCTCCATAATGTTTCTGCTGTTACCATTCTGTGCTTGTATACACCTTTTATTCAATTTCCTTTTCGTTATAAAATCTGATGAAAGACTATGAAAACTGAAAACGTGGAATTTTAAGGGATTAAAGGACACATTTCTTGATCTTCTTTATTTCTTGATCAGAATTTTCTCTTTCAGTGTTAAAGGCATATATATACAGTTTATTAAAACATAGGAGGAGGAATGTATTTTATTAATTTTAAGTATAGCCCTTTGCAAAGTTCTCATCTCTATGTAGAAATATAGGCTGTGACTGCTGGCTCAACCAACCAGAACATGAGTGCTTTAAATAGCTTTTCCATCCCCAATTTATGAGATATATCTGTTAAAGTCTGGGCAAAGTAATAAACAACAGTTTACAGCAGTGAAGGCACACCAAAATATTATTAATTACTTTAAAAAGACAGGGAAATAGAGAGAAAAACACGGTTAGAGACAGGCAGGCATCAAGAGTTGTCAGGATCAAAACATTAATCAGAAAGCAGGATTACAGAAAAGCAAAGTTCACAGCTACCAGAAAAGAATTTACCTTACCAACTACATGCCCAAAAGATTTGTTTTTGTATCCACAAACTTGGAGTCCAGGACTAGCATGACACCATCTGAAACATTATAATGAAGTCACAAGTCATGCAACAGACAGTGACGAGATGGCAATGGAGCATGGTCATCAACAACAAAATGTGAAAAAAAACACAAAATGGTAACACAGTGATGCCACCAAAATAACAATAAAAAATAATAACATCATTGAAACAAAGATAAAAAGGCAAAATATTCACAGAAATGAAATCAGAAACCCTCAGATTTTCCCAGCTATCAAAGCTTGACTCTTTATAACACAATATTTGTAGTTTCCTACATTATTTCTGATCAGACAGCAGAGCAGAGTGTGTTCTGGTTAGCAAAATAGGCTTCCATTTTACTTCAGTTGGTTCTCCATGGATGACTGTTAGGAGGATTGAAGCTAACTGTCTTCCTTTGTTATTATGCTGACTGCACAAGGTCCTCTAGATCTTAAACTCGACCTAGTCTTGCCCTTCTTATTGTCCTCAGTGGCGGGTGTGCCTTTGGAGAGTCGCTACTGACAGTCATAGCGCAGCAAAGTCAATTGTTTTGACTGTGACGGATAACGAGTCAGTACGTAAACCATTCACAATCCTTTCCCAATGAAAAGAACTGTGAGTCAAGACACAGTTGATTCAAAAAGGTGTTAATCTGTGACCCATTTTGGTCTGGGACCCCCTAGTTTAAGAAACTAAGTTCCATATCCTTCCAGTCCTCCACTGAAAAGAGAGAACAACATGCTCTGTGGCATTTGGATGTCCCTGTCTTTTCTATTACAGCTTCTTTTACTCCTAGCTCCTGACTTACTGAGAAGTGGGGTAAACTGTGAAAATATTTATTTAATGATCAGAAGCTTTGGTTTTATGTTTTAAAATATTTTTTACACATTTTGCATTATTTTATATTCACATTTTTGGTCGCTGTATTGCCTCAGGACAAACTTATGAACAGCTGCTTTTAGTTTTTCTTTAAGTGAGGGTTTAGAAGTGTGTCTTGCAGGCAAATCTATTTTGGAAGTGGTTAAATCTCTTTCTCGGAGGACGTATAACGCTGCTCACGTTGTGAAGGGGGGTGGGGTGTCTGAACACATGCTAAGGAGATGCTGTTGGATCATCTGCTGTCTTCCTGCTGCTGTTGTTGCACTGCCCGTCGATCATTTTAAACCCTGTACAGCAACTGTCCTTTTGCCACTTCGCGTCTCTGCTGGTCGCGTGTTGAGGGATGGGGGGGGTCGGGGGTTGGTGGATAGGGTGGCTGAACACATGCAAGGAGAAGTGGTCGGATCATCTGTTGGGTTTCTGCTGCTGGCGAGCTGCATGTTTGCTTGTCACTTGTCATTGTTTTAAGAGCTGGAAGCAAGTTAAAGTGCCTCTCACAGGACTTCAAATTGTCTTCCGAGAAGATCACATCTCGTCTCCCTAGTCTGCCTCCCAAAATTTTTTTTAAATAATAGAGAGATTAGACCTCTGTAGGCCTCATTTATTTACTAATACAGTACCACACTACACTTTTAAACCTCTATTTCTGTCTACCATATATGGCTCAATGTTAACTCCCTAGTGTTATTATTGAAAGGAACATTTCTTGATACACTGTATATACAGTAAAGCACAGTTAGCAAATCATATTATAAAGTATACCATCTCATAAAAGCAAATTAAATGTTTTCGACAAGAACAACATGAATTGTTCAAAATAATTATTATGTGAAGAAAATACCCTAGGAAACCTGCTAGCGTGAAGAAATATTGTGTGACATTTGCAAGAAACTTACTATTGAAGAACTCACTTTAAGTAGCATCCATCCTTCTAATTTCCTATAAATTTAATCATCTCAATTATATCACCCCCAATCTTTATTTTACTTAAAATGAAATTAATGAACTCCTCCAAATTTTCATCAAAGCTTATACCCACCAGTCTATAAATCAGTCTAGTTGATCTTCTGTGGACTCTTTTGTACTGTTATATTCTTTTTGTAATTTCCAGGCTAAAACCACACAAAATATTCCAGATGTGGCTTTTACATACTGTATGCTGTTCAAGTATGCTATACAAGTTAATCATAACCTCTCCAGACTTGTACTTCACACCCAAAGTTCTGTTGACCTCATTGCTTTCTTGTGCACCGTGTCATATTAAGGACAGAGATAAATCCATTATGACCACAAATTCCTTTTCCTAAGGTGTGTTTCTGTTGTACATATGGATTCATACATTACATGTGAATATCTTTTCTTTTACATTTTTGATAACATTAAACTTATACTCACCCAAACTTGAATTTTGTCCTGGTTCATCTACAGGAATTCTGCCAACATGTTGCTAATCCAACTAAGGTAGTGTCATCTAAAGATATGATTAACATTTGTTGTAATATAGTTGTCTAATTAATTTGGTGAAGTAGTCTTGCTGCTTCCCAGATGCGGCTTTATGTGTTTGAATTCCAAATACTGTTAGTGGGCCCTTTGATGGTCTGGCATGGACACCACATTCAGGACACTGCTGATACTGCTGGTATAGGTGCTGGACACCTACAACCATGTATTGTATTAAGTACGGCTGACAATATATGTATGAAATTTGTTACATTTTTAAAGAACATCTTCTATTTTGGAAACAACTTCTTGCTTGATACCCTGTTTATTTCTGGGTTTCTGTTAATTGTGCCCCTGGCATTGCAAAAACTTTGTATAATCCTTTCTTCACGTGTTTTTGTGTCCATTCTTCATAAAATTCCACTATATTACTGAAGTAAACTCTCTTCTGTCCAAAACTCTGCCTGCCTGTTAATACTGGATGCCTGGTTTTCTACTCATGCCCTTCACAATTGTCCTACATTACATTCAAGTGAACTATCTTATAATTATCAGCATCAGCATAATTTCCTTTTCATACAAAATGTTGGCTGGCTGCCGGAGGTTACACGTTTTTCCTGTTTCAAGTGACCTTTCTGTAAGGTGTATAGAATCACAAACTTGCTTTAATTACAATAACACACTACTATCTATAACTCTGACTTGTTCAACGTGACCTGAATGTTCCTACCCTGCAAATGTAAGTTGGATTCAACAATTAGAACATAAATTGTTTAACTGATGAATACTCCCAGTAGCTTTTGGCATTTTACTGAACCTTCCAGTATCAAAAATAATAAATAAATAAATATTTAGTAAATTGTCATTTACCTTTCATTGCATGTAGGTTCTTAAAGAATATTTTTTTTTTGCCATATGTAACCATTCATTGTTCATTTAATAATTTGCTCATACTGTTCACTGTTATCAGCAGCTCTTGACACAACACATACGCAACACACTTACCAGCTATGGACAGGCTACCAGTCCATCACAGAACACACTCACACGTGATCACTAGTGATCCTAACCTGCACAACTTTCAGCGGTGAGACAAAATTGTGAAAAAAAACACAGGTTTAGGATTCAAGGGTTTATCAACTGTGCCACCCCTTATGTAGATTGCTACTGTTTATTGTCAGTATTCTTAGTTTAAGGTACAAAGAAAACAAGATGAATTTCCATCTATCCATTATCCAACCCGCTATATCCTAACACAGGGTCACGGGGGTCTGCGTGAGCCAATCCCAGCCAACACAGGGCACAAGGCAGGAAGCAAACCCCGGGCAGGGAGCCAGCCCACCGCAGGGCACACACACACACCAAGCACACACACTAGGGACAATTTAGGATCGCCAATGCACCTAACCTGCACGTCTTTGGATTGTGGGAGGAAACCGGAGCACCTGGAGGAAACCCACGCAGACACGGGGAGAACATGCAAACTCCACGCAGGGAGGACCCGGGAAGCTAACCCGAGTCTCAGTTGCGCTACCACTGCGCCACCGTGCTGCCCCAAATTGAATTTTCTGTCTTGAATTATAGAGAACCATTTCAGTGTTTCCTAAGTCCATTTATGAGGGAACTATGTGGAAGTTGGTATTAGATAGATAGATAGATAGATAGATAGATAGATAGATAGATAGATAGATAGATAGATAGATAGATAGATAGATAGATAGATAGATACTTTATTAATCCCAATTGGAAATTCACATTCTCCAGTAGCAGCGTACTGATACAATAAATAATATTAAATTAAAGATTGATAATAATGCAGGTGAAAAACAGACAATAACTATGTATAATGTTAAATGTCAATGTTTACCCCCCCGGGTGGAATTGAAGAGTCGCATAGTTTGGGGGAGGAACGATCTCCTCAATCTGTCAGTGGAGCAGGACAATGACAGCAGTCTGTCGCTGAAGCTGCTCTTCTGTCTGGAGATGATACTATTTAGTGGATGCAGTGGATTCTCCATAATTGATAGGAGCCTGCTGAGCACCCTTCGCTCTGCCACAGATGTCAAGCTGTCCAGCTCCATGCCAACAATAGAGCCTGCCTTCCTCACTAGTTTGTCCAGGCGTGAGGCGTCTTTCCTCTTAATGCTACCTCCCCAGCACACCACCATGTAGAAGAGGGCGCTCGCCACAACTGTCTGATAGAACATCTGCAGCATCTTATTGCAGATGTTGAAGGACGCCAGCCTTCTAAGGAAGTATTATTATATAATTATGTTATATGATATATGATATTTTAATTAGACACAGGTAGAACATGGTTTATTCCAAACAGGAAATGACCAGGACAGTATTCATACTTATTTCAATGGAGCAGTGGGGGCAGCAGCACTTACCACTGTACCACTATAACCCCAATACTTACAGTATATACTGTACATTATCATACAGTAGCAATTAGGAAACACCTTCAAGGCTCCACAAAGGTAAACATTTCCACCCTGATTCATGATTGGGTGCCAACGCTAACACACCCTTCTTCTTATCCACAGTTCAGAAGTTCATTAACCAGAGCAGCCCTAAAGACACTTCCTCCTCCAAGCCCTACTTCTTCTGGGATCCCACTATAACAATATCTCAACTGGTTGTTGGTGTTCAGTCTGAACGTGGAGACCAGATAGCATGCAGGTCTCTGTTTTCATCACTTTATTTGTTATACCAGCTTGCTGGAGCTATTTGTATCCACACACGCTTGCTATTTTGATTTTGTCTTTGTTTCAATTTCAGTAATAGGGGGCTATTGTCCAACTCCCCAACATTTCACTCTTGAACTCTTGTCTTTTGGTACAACATGTATACATTGTCAGACACCTTTAATCCATTTCAGAGAGGGGGGAGCTGGAGTCTATCTTGGTAACACTAGACATAAAGCAGTAAACAACCTTGATATGATGCTTCTCCTATGCCAGGCACACCTATATGAATATCCATAATGGAGCCCATTTACCCAATATTGAATAAATCTTTAATCATTAGGTACTGTATATAATAAAGTCATCTTCCAAATTCTGTATTATTTATATTATTTCAGTTATTCACCTGTCTCCTGCTTCAGTTACTTTTTAATAATTACATGCACAAACCTTGTTCCATTAAAATACAAGTGCAAAGTTAGTAAAGGCAAATATGAAAAATGGCACTTTTATCTAGAGTACAGAGCTAAACTTAATTCAATATTTTTTTTAATTCAACATTTACTCCACACTTTCAATATATCTGACACATTACCCTTTTTTCTTTCTTTACATAAAGGACAACCTGACTCATTATCCTTCGGTTTGCTATGGTTTATAAAATAGTGTGTAAACAGATCACTACTGCTTCATGGAAGATTGGATGGGAGTGTTTTGGGACAGACAGTTGCTGAAATGACAACTACTGTATAACATTTATTGTCTCAATTTTACAGCCAGGTATTATGTACTAACCAATAACGGCATACTGCACAATAACATGCAGTGAATACACTTGACTTGAGTATTCATAGTTTTCATCCTCTTTCTCTGTATGTTTAGCATTCGTTTGCTCAGAGATTGATGCGCTTGCTGCTTCCTGAGCAGCTCTTCTTTTCTCCACCCTAGAGGCCCACTTCTTCTCTTCTTTTGTTAGCATCTTTTCGCATTAAAACTGATTAAGTCAGTGTTTGTGTTGCAATTACTTAGTACTTTTCCCTTAACTTTTCACTTAAGCTAGCACTTAAGTCTTCAATCTGCCTCAAGAATGATTTAAGATGTGAAGAGGTAGGGGAAATTGTGGAGAAGGTAGTAGGGATGAGAACGGCACCTGTACGCATGCGCTGCACGGTTGCCCTGCTGGCCACTGCTGAGAGTTGAAAGTACAATAAAATAAAAATAAAAAGAGGACTAACCTTGGAGGTCAATCATCACCACAAAAGTGGATAGTAGATGTCAAATAGTATATGTGTACCAAATTTCAGGTCAATAAGTCAAATGGTTTGCGAGCTATGGGTGGATTAAAATCCTAGACAGACAAACGGACAATCACTGTAGCATTATTTTATAAGAAGATGCACAGGTGGATGTGTGACAGGATATACTGTATGTGGCCGGTAGACATTTGCTGTTTTCCAGAGGGTTGTGGACCTTAGAGTTCTCAAGCTTTTTGCTTGATTATTACATTAAACAGTTTCATTAATTGAAGATGTGCTATCTTTTTAAAAATCATGCTGATGTACATTGAAAATTTTATTAAATGCTTCTGAATTAAAATCATCACAATTTACAAACATAATACAGTAACATACTGTGTAATCACTCATGTGAAATACATATAATAGTAAGCTCAGAAATGTTTAGTCTAAGACCTAGTAGAAAACAAGGAAGTTCTCTTTCATCTCTCCTTTTAGCTTTGTCTGTTGAACTGCTCACTCTTACCTTGATTGAGTAATACTGAGGTGGTTTGTGAAATTTAAAGGGAACGTTTGGATCAAAAGGTTTACTTACAGGGAGATTATACTTTAAACTACACTTTTAACTGAGAATTGTATTGCAGAGCATGCTACATAAAGATCGGAGGATTCCATATTTATGATCAATTTCCGTGACAATAATTCTGTGAGGGCAAGCACTATTAAGTCTAAATTTAAACACTTTCATTGTGTAAAATAAATTTACATGTGAAGGAGTCAAATTTACACAAAGGTTTAAAGCTTTATTCAAGGGCAATTATTTTCTCTTCCTCGAGAGTATACATATTTCCAATTCTCTCATTGCTAAGAAAAATAAATGTAGTTAAAATGAATATTTTTGCAGTGTTCCAAGCTTTTTTTACTTTAGTCCTGATTACATAATCATGCTCTTTTTAAAACAGTAGACCTATATTTATTAGAATAAGAAATAGCATTGTTTCAATAAATCTCAGAGATCTAAGACAGAGGGAGGTTAGGTGCTGTGACACTTTCACCCATTTTGCTGGGTAGCAAAAGCACTAACAGAGGTAATTTAGCATGACTCATACATCTCTGAACCAGGACCTTTGTAATTTACTATGAAAAGGGAGAGGGGATTCTACTATTTTTTTCCCCTGTTCATAATCTATTTTGGTATTATCTGCATACTTACAGAGATAGCAAAAATTCACATTTGATTGAAAATGTGATACTAATGCAGTCTTTTAGTTGGACATCACTATGACAACTGTGCTCATAAATGCAAATCAAGTGTTTCTCCTTGTGGTATAGTGGGTATTGAATGAATGGCCAGTTTTTAAAAAAATTCCATTTGGTCTTGTCAGTCTCCATGGGCACGGCGCTGGGAGACGATGAGGTAATTGGGGTGAGTCGCACCTGCACGTGAGGGTGCGATTTTTCTCAATTGCTTCATTGGCCTCCTGCCGTGCATGATTGAGCCGCTGCACCCACGGAGCCATATAAGTACAGACCGGCATAAGAGATCAGGAGGAGAAGGTAAACGAATGGAAAAGAGATGCATAGAGCAGAGGTTAATGGATAGAAGGAATGGTGGGAGTTGGAGTAAGCCGGTGCTTATTTAGGAAGAAGCAGGCTGACGGGGATGGTGCCTTAGGAGGAGGCACAATGATCACTCCTGCTGAGCAGCCTGGAGCAGGAGTGATCACTGTGCTCCAGGATGTCCTCTCGCCTGGTGGAGCCTGGATTGGCAGAAGGATGTCGTGCTTTCGCTGGGAGGAGCCTGGATTGGCAGCGGTGGGAGCAGGAGCAGGGTCTGGAATGTCGTGGATTGGACGGCGGGGACACAAGTCAGTTATAAGGGATGTCTGCGTCTCTTGGTGTACATCTCTCTGTGCTGCATGGCCTAGGAAGGATAAACCGGAGAGGCTTGGGTTTTGGAGAGGGAACCACCAGGGAATGGAATATTTTAAACACTCCTGTCAGTATTTTAACCTTGTTTTAAAAGGAATTATTTATTGACATTTTAACCTCCACTTCACTGTTGTTTTTAAAGGGATTATCTATTAACATGTGGAGCACTGCACTATGGACACTGTTATGGATTTGTTTTTGTTTTAATAAATGCACTTTTGCACTTTTCCATCATCCCCTTGCTCTGCGTGTGATTTGTCCTCATTTGCACAGCTCATCCAGTTACATTACCAATGGTGTTGGGTTGAAGAGCTCCCAGAAGAGACGATTGAGCATGGCGCAGGACCCGGACCGTCACACTCCCTTCATTGAAATGTGTAGTATTTAGGCAAAGACACAAGTATTAGATCAAGACCCATGGAGGGGAGAGGTTAGGAGCATGCACTGATAGTGCATTACTGCACTCACCACATGACAAACCACCTGTATTGTGACCCAAGTGCAGCAGATGACACTTCACCACCACACTGGAACAGTATGAAGTTTTCTACGCTTGGAGGCTTCGGTATAATTAATACTTTTTCTTCCATACCCACTTATTCAGACCAGGTTTGCAGGGCAGCAGGAGTCTATCCCATCAAAGCAGTGCTACTGTTTCTGTACGGTGTCCCTTTCTTTTTTATATTTGCATCCAAGACACACACAAAAGTTAATTGCATATTGTTTGTAAATTTAATGAACTTGATTATAATTAGTCTGTAGCAATATAATAGCTACAGAATGACCAAACTATTCCAACTACCATAGCAACTTTAGCATTATTAGCAGATATCACAAAAGGAAGAAGTAGAAGAGAGTGAGTATTTAGAGATCACAGTGAGTTTGTTTCCCATGAAATGATGACTTTCTTCTAAGTTGATTTAGATTTCCAAGACCTATCGTCTTAGAGCTGTGTGCTTAACTGGGGCCATCTTTACAAAGGTAGACTTTAAGGAATTGGGTGCTACCTGTTCCTTGGCAAGTTCTTTCCACCCTTGGGTTTTTAGTTACAGGAGCTTTTCAACACGAACTTGCTGACTGATCAGGTATTTCACAATCATCACTGAGTCACACCAGCCAGCTTTGGTGGTATACCGGATGGTATTATTCCCTTGTTATCCACATACTGTATATAAGATTTCCTTACACTCTGGTTGAACAGGCAAACATGAAAGCACGATCTGCAGCAACATCCGGTTTTCCAAATATAATCGGAGTGGTCAGCAGCACGTACCCTTAATAATTGGAGTAGATTGCTGCCCAAATGGTGTGAGCCTTGGAATTCTGCCTCCTCCTCCAGTGATGTTGACACT
Organism: Erpetoichthys calabaricus; assembly: GCF_900747795.2. NCBI lineage: Eukaryota > Metazoa > Chordata > Cladistia > Polypteriformes > Polypteridae > Erpetoichthys > Erpetoichthys calabaricus. The sequence continues at coordinate 199,376,404 of NC_041397.2, forward strand.
CAGACTCACCTTTCCACTTCTTTTTTATTTTGGACATTGTGCGACTTACTGAGCTTGAACTTTTGAGTGCCTCCTCCACACTGTGCCACACCATCAGTTTTCTTTTTTTGCTTATACCACTGCTTAAGCCACCAAATAGTACGCTCTTCCTTGCCTTCACTTTACTGAGCAGGACCTGTCATCTTAAATAGATGGGTCACAATGATGAATGTGTCACATGACTGGCACCAGGCCAGTCCTGTGTTTATGTGTTATGAGACAGATGGGAAATAATGCGCTTCTGTGTGGTATATTCCTGTGAGCTCTGAGTCAAACAATTTGGAGAAAACAAAGCTACCTGAATTCTCTGAGTTGTGAAATAACATCAACATTTCACCTTAGTGAATTTTATAAAATGAAAAATATAACTCGATCAGCGAGAAATTGTATTTTTGTAATCAGATTGCATTTTGAATCAAGTGATACTGTATGTACTTAATATGTTTAGTTTGCTTTTTTGCAGACCAAGTAACAAATCAGCAGCAACATTGTATTTCTCCAAATGTCTAACTGGAAATTCAGATGAATACACTGAAGTGTAAGGGTGAAACATCACAATTTGGAGCTCCAAAAATTCAGATACCACATGAACATAACAATAGCAACAGCAAACAACTTGACCATGACCATGCAAAGATCATAACAAAATGGCAGCAACCCTAACAACAACAGTCCAAAGATGGCACTGATATAACATCATTGTCATAATGATGCAATATTTTAACAACACATAAACAAATTGTCTAAACCCAAAACTTAATAAAAATTTGTTCCAGACGTATGGAAAACCTAGGTTTAACACAGCCCTACATTGCTCCGATATGACTGAACTTGATTCGACTCCTGCCTTGTGCCTGATGCTTCCAGTATGGGCTCTGATATCGTGACTTTCTGATTTGAAATAAGCATTCCCAAAACGGATGGATGAACATTTGCTATAAATGTTACCAAATGAGAAGATGAACATTTTCATATAATTCAAGCAGTACTGCTTCCTGATAGGTCCAGGACACTGGATTTAAAGTCTGGCTCATTCACTAGCTGTGTAGATTTTGTACATTCCTCCTGCATTTATTTTTCCTCTGGGTACTTCGGTTTTCACTTTTAATTGCATAAGTGAATGTACTTTCTGATGGACTACTTACCAATATGACACTGGTTTGGTTCTGCTGTACAGTGCTGCTTGAATACTGAACCGGACTAAACAGGTTTGAAAATGGATGAATTGTGCTAATATCTATAGACTTTTATTTTATCTTCAGATTGTCAACTTTATTTTAGAATAGAAAAGACTGATTAATGAAAGAGCCAGCAGAAAACTACAATTTTAAAAGTACAGCTTTGCTATAAGTGTATTTTTGCAGTTATTATGATGAAAGTGATAAGTCTGAAATAATCAGAGAAAGTGAAGACATTTCTCACTAGAGTTTACTTACAAAGTCAAGGAAATAAAATATTAGTCCTGGAGCAGTCGTAGCAAATGAGACTACACTACAAGTGTCTATTTCAGTTTTGGTTTGTGTTTTATTAGTAGAAAAACACTGAAGCTATCTACACTTCTTTGCTTGCTACATCTCTGGATTAAAGCACAAAACTGGAAAAACGGGCTGCAAGGTCAAAGAGGTGGAAAGTCTCCTTTATATGACTTCTAGGAAACCTTACAAAAAGCAGATAAAGACAGAGATCACTGTGCTTCTACTTTATAAAACAGAGGGTGGAATGATATATGTTACTTACATATAGAATTGTAAATGAATACCAATAATTATAAGGAAACACTGTTCCTGAATGGTAGAACAAAGAAAGAATCTGCTAAGTCTGTAAAGAGTATGCCTTAATGAATTGCTCTCAAATGCACTACAAAAATCACAGCTCTCTGATTCAATCCTGAGTGAAGGTCATTCCGACAAGCTGCTTAATCTTTAATCTGAATATTGCATGATTACATACCTCAATTGCATTTAAAACTATTCACATGCAATTAAATTTCTTGGCCTGTTCATATTATTAAATATCACTTCTTTCATTCTATGTTCATAGCATGACTATAAACACAAAATTTATTTTCATTATGCAAGTTTATTGAATGTTAAAGAAAATCAGATTTTCATACGTTTGCTTTGAATGTCACTGTAGGATCTTATCCATGACTACAATATATGTGAGGTGCCGTTGAACTGGATTAAACAGGTTTGTAAAAGTATGCACTTATTCACAGGTAAAACTAGTCTAATAATAACTAAATCAGAAGAAATATATAATTCAATCATTATTTTTCTTAAAAAAGTTTTTTTTTAAATAAAATGCTAAATAACAGAGCTGTTGTTTGGTGAGGAAGTGAGGGAGTGGCCTTGGGCTCACAAACTCTTGCATGCAGCCAATCACAAGAGTGTTGACAGCCACTTGTCAAGCACAGTTGCCAGCCTAAAAACTCATTGTGTTGGATGTCTATGGGCCTCAGCGTTCCCCATCTTTTTTTTCCTTACTGCAGTACAGGTTTATATTTCATTTGATGAGATAATTTCTTGATATTCATGGTGTATATATGTGATTGACTAAATTGCTGTAGCATTATTATCAAAACTTTCCAAAAGGTACTGCTTATCTGTAAGAGATGGATAGTAAAGCCTAATTTATACATTTTCTGTTTATAATATGGTAGGCACAGGAGTCCACATTTGTCCACTTTAGTACAGACTTGACAATCCAGTCTTTGTTTTCTAAGCAGCCTTCTTCATAACAGAATTTTGGGGAGCTGGGATCTATACAGGTGTCATCAGATACAAAGTAGTAACCCTGGAGGGGGCTGCACTCTATCACAGGGCACACTCCATCAGTTTAGAGTGACCACTAACATAACACACATGTCTTTGGAGTGGAGAACTGTGCCCAAAATTCATAATTTAGAAAAAAGATATGTCAGTTTGTAAGACTACAATTGGAATAACTGCTTCACTATATTACTTAATTTTATGATGCTCTGTTTTTGTTGCTTCCATTCAACACACAGTATGTCTAGCAGACTGTCTGCATTTTTAGTTATTGTTTAAAATATTTACCCCACTGCCTAATGTTAAGTGACAGAATGTCAATGTAATTAAACAGTTCAACAAAAGGCTGTTGTAACATTTGTTGTTTATAATACATTAGTATTATGATTTGGCCAGGGCTTCCTTCCTGGCTTTTGTCATGAACTTGGCAACCTCTGTATTCTTCTAGGACAAGCATAGGATCTTTATAATTAAAAGATTTAAGTATTGAAACAATGCTTGGTCAAAAAACAGAACAAAATGATCAAAATTCCAGGAAAGACACAAAAGCATAATAAATCTCTAAACTCACCAACTCACCCAGCGTAGTCAATGAACCACAAGGAACTTTGATATTTCCTCAGCCTTTATAGGGCTGAGGACAGTCCTTTGTGGTCATGGGTGGGTGGTCCCACCTGTTGAGAGACCACTCACAAGACACAAGGAACATACCAGTAAATACATACATACATACAGTATAAACTAAAGAACCAACAATACTGATATAAAGAAAAGAATCAAAAATGAACAAAAAGAAAATAAAAATTTGAACCCCTGGATGACAGCTTTAGTTTCTTTTCTTTTTATTTGTTAATGTAATTTTTGTGAAATTGTTTGTGTTTTATGGTATTGAATATATTTTGTCTTTCTTTCTTCGCTGTGTATAATTTCATAAATATTATTCTTTTTATTAATCATTTTATACTTTGTTAATTTTGTTAGTTTTTGCCCTTGTCTGTTATATATAGAGCCCAAAGGGGTGGGGCCCCTGATGTAAAAGCTGTGGGGATCACCCTCATCCATATAAAGACTTTAGAGGACACAGTGCAGTGATGAAGAATTAGCTTTTCTGCTTGTGTTTTTCAGTTCTCATTTTTGGATATCAGATTTTTGGTTTTGCTTTGTGTTAATTCTAGTGTTGACTTCTCTCTCCCCTTCTTTTCATTTCTTGCATTTTTTTTGTTTTGATTTATTTTTGTGTTTCATCTTTGAGGTGACTACATTTATTTTCGCCTTTTTGATTGTCCGATATAATAATCTTTGTAATCATTAATAATCTGTTTTGTTCCTTGAGGCAGATATTTCTATGGTTCTCGTCTCTCTTATTCTGTTTTATAGGATTTGTCTGCTTTTGGCTGCCAAGTCTGCTTCTTGAGTTTTAAGAACCAGGCTTGTGTTGTGCTGGTGAGGCCTACTTTATACGTGTAAGGCTTCTGAGAGAGTACAATTGAGGCCTACCTTTTGAGTTCTACAAATCACATTTCAGAACAGTTTGGTTTTTCCAAGCAATTTTTAGAAAGCATAGGACATTATTGTCTATCTCATCATTTGAAAATGGTATTGGTGAGCACATACTGTTTAAAAGAAAAATATTACAAAAAATGTAACTCTGCTTTCTCCCTTGAGCCCAGTGGGGTTTGAGTTTGGCTACACTTGACCTTGAAAGGCATTATGAGAAGAGGAAGAATGTGAGAACAGTTACCCTGAGAAAGTCAATTTGGTCCAACATAGCACTCTAATCCATATTCTTCCTAATTTTGCAAAATATGAACTAGCCAGGCTTTGAAAGTAGTAATATCTAGTACACCACTTACGTATTCCACATATATATTTATTGTGTCACTCTGACGAGCTCAACTGAGGTAAAATAGAGGTGAAAGAGGATCTTTTGCTAACAGTATCTTCTCGTTTTTCCACAGCTCAGAAAAGGCACTCCTGCCCGGCCATGATGTCCGGAGCAAGTCCTACCTCTTCTGTTCACTTCACCATATAAAGCAGCAACCAAGGAAGGTGGCTTCTGATTGTCGACCAGGACTTGAATCCATTAAGAGATACAAAGCCAAGGCAGAAGAAAGAGCCAAAAGTGCTGTTGAGTGATTTTGAATCATCATCTTTTCCATCGTATTTTTGGTTTTCTTTCTTCTGTTTCTATTATAATTAAATGTAGTTTACTGGGGTAATAATACCACAACATTCCTCCCTGCTCCTGGTATCTTCCTTTGTGCTGATCACAATATATATTCTCAATAGATGTTTCTTTTCCTTGCGTGAATGAAAATAAAACATTTTAATATTTATGCAAATGTTACCATTGACCAGCTTCCATCAGTGCTGCCCCCCATAAATTTACACATGCATTGTTCTAATCTGATACATGTATTAATAAACATATACAACACCCCAACAAAGGTATGTCTTTATTACTTCCATTTTTTACTTTAAACATCTTATGCTGTTCCTATGAATAGGAACAAGACCAGGAGTAATTCACAGTGGAAACACTAAGGACAAGTTCCTACCAATTTCTGAAAGCTGTGATTTTGTCCCATGAACATTTTCTAAAACCCAGCCATAGGGGATGCACAAACCAGTGTGTTTCTTCATGCCGGTCCCAAGCCCGGATAAATGGGGAAGATTACATCAGGACGGGCATCCGGTGTAAAATTTTGCCAAATCAATATGCGGACAACAATACAAATTTCCATACCGGATCGGTCGAGCCCCGGGTTAACAATGACTGCCACCAGTACAGTTAGCCAACAGGGTGCTGGAGGAAATTGGGCTACTGTTGGCCGAAGAAGAAGAAGAAGGTGAAGAAGAGGGGGGAGACGTGTCCAAAGGCAGGAGGAGAGGAGGAAGGTAAAGAGAGTGGAACTGAGGGTAGGAACTTTGAATGTTGGCCGTATGACTGGTAAGGGGAGAGAGTTAGCAGATATGATGGAGAGAGGGAAGGTTGATATATTGTGCGTGCAAGAGACTAAATGGAAGGGGAGTAAGACCAGGTGGATCGGAGATGGACTCAAATTGTTAAATCATGGTGTGGATAGAAGGAAAAATGGAGTAGGGTTTATTCTGAAGGAACAGTGTGTCAAGAGTGTTCTGGAGGAGAAAAGAGTGTCAGGCAGAATAATGATTATGAATGTTGTTAGTGCATATGCCCCACAAGTTGGGTGTGCGATGGATGAGAAAGAAGATTTCTGGAGTGAGTTGGATAAAGTGATGAACAGTGTACCCAAGGGACAGAAAGTTGTGATTGGAGCGGATTTCAATGGACATGTTGGTGAAGGGAACAGAGGAGACGAGGAGGTGATGGGTAGGTATGGTGTCAAGGAGAGGAATGAAGGTCAGAGGATAGTGGATTTTGCCAAAAGGATGGACATGGCTGTGGTGAATATGGGGGAGGAACATAGGGTGACATGCAAGAGTGGAGGAAGATGCACACAGGTAGATTACATCCTATGCAGAAGAGTTGATCTGAAGGAGATTGAAGACTGCAAAGTGGTGGTAGGAGAAAGTGTAGTTAAACAGCACAGGATGGTGGTCTGTAGGATGACACTAGAGATCAAGAAGAGGAAGAGAGTGAGGGCAGAGTCAAGGATCAAATGGTGGAAGTTGAAAAAGGAAGACTGCAAGGTTGAGTTTAGGGAGAAGATGAGGCAGGCACTGGGTGGTAGTGAAGAATTACCAGACAGTTGGGAAACTACAGCAGATGTAGTAAGGGTGACAGCAAAAAGGGTGCTTGGTGTGACATCTGGACAGAGGAAGGAGGAAAAGGAAACCTGGTGGTTGAATGGGGAAGTACAAGAGAGTATACAGAGGAAGAGGATGGCAGAGAAGAAGTGGGATAGTCAGAGTACAAGTGTACAAGGAGATAAGGCAAAGGGTGAAGAGAGAGGTGGTGAATGCTAAAGAAAAGGCGTATGGTGAGTTGTATGAGAATTTGGACACTACGGAGGGAGAAAAGGACCTGTACCGACTGGCTAGACAGAGGGACCAAGCTGGGAAAGATGTGCAGCAGGTTAGGGTGATAAAGGACAAAGATGGAAACGTACTCACAAGTGAGGAGAGTGTGTTGAGCAAATGGAAAGAGTACTTTGAGAGGCTGATGAATGAAGAGAACGAGAGAGAGAAGCGGTTGGATGATGTGGAGATAGTGAATCAGGAAGTGCAACGGATTAGCAAGGAAGAAGTAAGGACAGCTATGAAGAGGATGAAAAATGGAAAGGCCGTTGGTCCAGATGACATATGTATGGAAGCATTGAGGTGTTTAGGAGAAATGGTAGTGGAGTTTTTAACCTGATTATTTAATGGAATCTTGGAAAGTGAGAGGATGCCTGAGGAGCGGAGAAGAAGTGTACTGGTGCCGATATTTAAGAATAATGTGCAGGACTGTAGTAACTACAGGGGAATACAATTGATGAGCCACAGCATGAAGTTATGGGAAAGAGTAGTGAAAGCTAGGTTAAGAAGTGAGGTGATGATTAGTGAGCAGCAGTATGGTTTTATGCTAAGAAAGAGCACCACAGATGCAATATTTGCTCTGAGGATGTTGATGGAAAAGTATAGAGAAGGCCAGAAGGAGTTACATTGCATCTTTGTGGAACTGGAGAAAGCATATGACAGGGTGCCTCGAGAGGAGTTGTGGTATTATATGAGGAAGTCGGGAGTAGCAGAGAAGTATGTAACAGTTGTACAGGTGTAGCAGTAGAGCGTATTAGTGCTCCCTTGAACCCTCAGGTACGACTCCAAACACCAAGTAAAACTATAATTATTTATTTTATAATAATAACGTGCACCAAGCACTCTACACTCCTCACTATTCAATAACTAACTCACTATACAATAACTAATCACAATACCAATCCTCCACTCCCAGACGCGTTGCCACCCTTCCTCCCAGCTCAGCTCAGCGTCTGGGCTTTCCCAGAGTCCTTTTATACTCTCCGACCCAGAAGTGGCTCCAGCCCAGCAGTCCATGAGTCCTTATCACTTCTGGGTCAGATTAAAAGTCCTTTTCTTCAACCCGGACACACGTCGTCCCTTCTGGTCATATGATGATGACGTGTTTCCGGGTTATAGGGCATGCATAAGTCCTTGAGCCTCCCTGCAGCGTCCTCTGGTGGGCCCCACGGTGTCCAGCAGGGTTGGGAATAAAAACTCCACTGTCCATAATTCCCTGCTGGTCTTTGGGGCATTCCCATGCTACAGGGAGGGCTCCATCTAGTGGCCTGGGGGTGCTGGCCGGGATAAACAGCCGGCCATCTCCCACAGTATTCCCCCGCCAGCGAAGAATTGTACTTCGGAGCGACCAGTCCCGAGAGGAACGTCTTCCTCCAAGAGGATCCATGGCCCGGGCTGAGGCTGCGTTGTCTAGACTCCCCGGAGAACCTAGGCGGAACGTTGTATCTCCAACTACTTCAATCCTCTGTCCTCCGAGGACAACTTCACCATAGATGTCCCGGGCTGTAGCATTCATAACACCGCTGTGGTCCCCTTGGTCCTCTTCCCCTGCGAGACTGGAAGCACCTCGTTGTTTCTGGCTCCATCACTCTCTCCGCTGAGGAGAATTTATTGGCCACTATTATGCTCTGTATTCCCTTTTCCAACTTGTCAGGAGACCTGCCTTTTATTTTGGGGATCTCCTGCTTATTCTGGAGCTTGTGCACAGCTTGGGTCTCTCTATTGGAAAAAGAGAACCCCTTTGCTGTCTGCATGCCCGTTGATCTGCGCTTCTTAGGAGGCGACAACTCCCTTATCACGCGGGTCGGGGTCTTGAGGTCCGCATCGCTCCGAGAAGCAGTCCCGAACAGCTGCCCCGGCTCGATTGGTCCTTCCCCCGACCACTCAGTTACCGTGCCACACTCTACTGTCAGGCACGCAGTGCTTTGGCACCTGCTACTTATTAACACACTGTTAACGGCGCCTTGGCCGTTGCTCCCAGCTCCTCCACTCGTTCCTTCAGTTCTTTTAATCCCTGGAAGAAATCGTATATGGGCTCGAGGTACCTCTCGAGATCCCGCATGTCCACAAAGTTATTTAATTCGGCCAGAGGCAGGCTAAAATCTTCACTTGCCTTACCTTCTGTCCGGGAGCCAATGGGCACGTCCCCTCCTGGCACGTGTCCGGCTGGGCTTTGCGGAGGCTCTTGGGGATTTGAGTCTTGCAGTTTAGATGGCCTGGGTGCTGCTACCAGCCGAGAGCCAATGGGCACGTCCGTTGTTGGCACGTGCTCAGTGTCACGCAAAGACTCTTGGGAGTTGGAGTTTTTAGAGAGACGGGCGGCCGCTACCGGCTGACTGTGCTCTGCCTTTGTTATTTTAGCGACAGCCCATTCAGTCACATCCCGCCCCTCGTTCTTATTATAATTAATTGGTGATGCTTCGCTCGCGTCCCCCTTCCCTTCCAGGGAGTTCGGATTCGTCAGGGAATAGATGACTTCACTGACGGACCGCGGCTGACCTTCTTCCCAAGACCCTTCGGGTGAAATCACGAGACATGTGTTCGCGAATAAGCAGGCCCCTTCCTGGTCAGGTGACTCCTTCTTTAGGTGACGTTTTTCCCAGCCTGCACCAGGATGGTCCACGTGAATGTCCTCCACGAATAGGCTCCCCAGCTGTAAATCTTCAGACTCCTCATCATCGCGGCCATCTTGCCAAGGTAGGAGATGTGTGTCCTTTTCATAATCCGAGTCGCGCCACTTGCACTCTGCAAAAGAAGAAAATACATTTCTTGGCGCCTCTGGGTTTGTCGCGACACATACCTCCAGATTGCGGTGGCTTGTTCCAGGCTCCCTTAAAGTAGTCCTCGGACCGCTCTTTTGTTGCCTTAACCAGCGCTCTCTCTCGGCCAAGACCTCAGTTCTAATGTCCGCAGTGAAGGTCAGGTAAGACCCTATCGTTGCTGCGTCCTCCGGTGGCCACATCTGTGCGAGGGTCTGTATCATCTGTGAACACCCATTCCTCTTCCTGGATTTCCTTCCCATTCTAATCCGATACAAACGAAGCTCTTCAATTGGCATACTGTTTGTAGTGAGGGTTGTTTCAACCTCCGTGCCCGTGAGCGGTACCTTCTTGGGGTTTTCTGCTACCACAATTTTAAATTGAATTACAGGTCCTCTACCAACAGACGGCCAGAGAATCCTGCTGACTACGCCAGTGTAGCAGTTAAGGCTTTTGTCCACCTCTTGAACCCTCAGGTACCACTCCAAACACCAGGTAAAAGTACAATTCTTCTTTATTTTGTACTCACGTGCACAAAGCACCCTCCACTCCACACTACTCATATACATCAACTCACAATAATACTCTTTCCTCCTCGCCCAGACACTTCGCCACCCTACCTCCTAGCTCAGCTCAGTGTCTGGGCTTTCCCAGAGTCCTTTTATACTCTCTGACCCAGAAGTGGCTCCAGCCCAGCAGTCCATGAGTCCTTATCACTTCCGGGTCAGATTAAAAAACCTTTTCTTCAACCCGGACACACGTCGTCCCTTCTGGTCATATGATAATGATGTGTTTCTGGGTTATAGGGCATGCATAAGTCCTTGAGCCTCCCTGCAGCGTCCTCTGGTGGGCCCCACGGTGTCCAGCAGGGTTGGGAATAAAAACTCCACTGTCCATAATTCCCTGCTGGTCTTTGGGGCACTCCCATGCTACAGGAAGGGCTCCATCTAGCGGCCTGGGGGTGCTGGCCGGGATAAACAGCCGGCCATCTCCCACACAGGATATGTACGAGGGAAGTGTGACAGTGGTGAGGTCTGTGGTAGAAGTGACGGATGCATTCAAGGTGAGGTGGGATTACATCAGGGATCGGCTCTGAGCCCTTTCTTATTTGCAATGGTGATGGACAGGTTGACAGACGAGATTAGACAGGAGTCCCCATGGACTATGATGTTTGCTGATGACATTGTGATCTGTAGCGATAGTAGGGAACAGGTTGAGGAGACCCTGGAAAGGTGGAGATATGCTCTAGAGAGGAAAGGAATGAAGGTCAGTAGGAACAAGACAGAATACATGTGTGTAAATGAGAGGGAGGTCAGTGGAATGGTGAGAATGCAAGGAGTAGAGATGGCGAAGGTGAATGAGTTTAAATACTTGGGATCAACAGTACAGAGTAATGGGGATTGTAGAAGAGAGGTGATAAAGAGAGTGCAGGCAGGGTGGAATGGGTGGAGAAGAGTGTGAGGAGTAATTTGTGACAGACAGATATCAGCAAGAATAAAAGGGAAGGTCTACAGGACGGTAGTGAGACCAGCTATGTTATATGGGTTGGAGACGGTGGCACTGACCGCAGGAGACAGAGCTGGAGGTAGCAGAGTTAAAGATGCTAAGATTTGCATTGGGCGTGACAAGGATGGTTAGAATTAGAAATGAGTACATTAGAGGGTCAGCTCAAGTTGGACGGTTGGGAGACAAAGTCAGAGAGGCGAGATTGCGTTAGTTTGGACATATGCAGAGGAGAGATGCTGGGTATATTGGGAGAAGGATGCTACGGTTAGAGCTGCCAGGGAAGAGAAAAAGAGGAAGGCCTAAGAGAAGGTTTATGGATGTGGTGAGAGAGGACATGCAGGTGATGGGTGTAACAGAACAAGATGCAGAGGACAGAAAGATATGGAAGAAGATGATCCGCTGTGGCAACCTCTAACGGGAGCAGCCGAAAGAAGAAGAAGAATATTTTCTAAAACACTTCCCTTGGACACTACTAATTAGAATAAAGTCACACTACTAGGTGTATTGTCACAATATGCTGTTCTACGTCATGTGAACTGTGCTGGGAAAACCTAATTTCATTTCAGGTGAGAACTGGATGGGAGAGTCATCCAATCCAAGGAATTTGGGTCATGTGGAGAGAAGGTGACAGGGTTTCCCTTTCTTGTCACATGTCCCTCTAGAACATTTGTTCTGTTTCTAAACTGAAGTATATTTTTTTCCATACAAGTATATAGATAATGCCAGTGTTCTTTATATGGGCAGGTCTTAATGAATATTTCAGTATTTAGGAATGTGATTTGATGCAAGATTGACATAGAGAATTCATGTAAGATTTTTAAGAGGATAAATGAAAGCAGTTTATTACCTGTATAAGTTCTAAGGGAGCTATATTTGAGGAGCTACTGAAGCATCTTTGTTAAAATAAAATAAAATAAAAATAAAATGGCAGTACAGTACATGGGGAAGCAGTAAATGATTAGGTGTAAATCATCTCCCAGTTTCTGTTTGTTGGTATTTGCCAACTACTCCTAATAATGCATTGCCTCAGAAGATCTGAAAAATGACATCTTATATATTAGATAAACACATAGAGTTGTAAGGGAAACAATTTGGCTTGTTTTGCCTTAGTAAATTTCTGCGAATACTTAAACTAGCTTTCGAAAAATAAACACATACAGGAATACAATTTTGGGGATTTCCAGTTTTGTTCACTTGTGACTTGGTCTGATGTTCCTCCAAGTACATTTCCAGCCCTTAAGTTTTTTTTTCATTCAATTGAATAATTTCTGTATAATTAAAATACCAAACTGTCTTTTTTATATATATACTGTACACTTTATCAGTGTTCCATCTTCTTTATAAACTACTTTGTTTTTGTTAGCTGCTTTTAGTCCCACTTCAGCATAGAAGGTTTCAAGATGACCAGTGTCCTTTGCCCTAATTTCTATCTTCTGTTCTTCCAGTAAGCATATGCTTCTTTTGGCATTGCTTCACAGTCACTCACTATTGGAAGTGCTGGACTAAATTTGGTAAATATTGACTAACCCTTTGGAGCTTTCCCACTCAGCTGGATTAAAACCAATTGGAACAAAGGCTTCTAAAATTTCCACAATAACAATGCAACTGAAAAAAACAATCAAGTCAATGTGGTTCTTTGATTTGTCTGTACTGTATATTTTTAATGATTAAAATAATTAGGTTCTAAAATAAAGTATTACTCTTCAAATCTATTGTGTAATATTTATTCTGTACATGGGTTATAAGAGTGTCAGACTCAAGGTTTACAGCAGGGGGGTATTTTTCGTACGTGGATTACTCGTTTAGCCGGATATAATTGTTGACGATTTGGCCTGATCCTGGATCTGTAGGTTTTTCGAAACTCTTGCTGAATGTGTTGTCATAGCAACACATCCTAATCCTCAAACCTGCTCGGAGCAGGTTTGTTCTACGTAAAGAAGGATTAGCTCACACACTTAATCAGTGTCCGTGCGTGGAATTCATCTAGTTATGACTTCGCCGTTCATGAATAAGCGACCAATTGATATCGGTACGCAAATTATAAGAAGAGAATTTCATATAGAGAAGGGTTTGCACGATCGGCAAGATCCTTTATTGCTCCCAGAGGAAATTCTTTTCGAAAGATACCGCTTTAGCTGAGGGGGAATATTGTACCTCAAAAATTTATTAGGACCTTATATTCAAAGTCAAACTAAGTGAAGTCGGGCTCTCACAACCACACAGACAGTATGCATTGCTTTGAGGTTTTTTGCAAGTGGCACTTTTTTTATATACTGTAGGTGATGTGGAAAATCTATCTAAAAGTGCAGTTTCCCAGACAATTCGTAAGGTCTGTTTGGCTCTGAAATATTTCCTTCGGGTTTTCATAGTGTTTCCTGGACACCTGCGTGTGCAGACAAAAGAGGCGTTTCATGCCATTGCAGGTGGGTAATACACAGGTTAAAACACCCATACACAGGTTAAAACACCCACAGTTCCATAAAGAATCTCACAATCAGCCTAACATTCTCATTACCCAGGGTTTCCAAATGTGATTGGGGCACATGGGACTGATCAGAGTGGAGTTTGATCAAACATTATTTGCAAAATGTACCTCTCCTCCTGATGAATAATCAGACACAGTGTCTTCATCAAATATTTGACCTTTGTCAACATCTCGTTGGTCAGACACAGGTTCTAGGGATATGACATTCCCTGCAACTGACCCAACAAAAAAAGAGGGCTATATGGAACCTACCTATGGCACACATTGAGGACAAATATATGCAATGACCATCCTTTACCTGAAATGAAGTGACCACTGCATCCTGCCACTGGTTCTGAGGAGGAGCTTCCCCCTGGAATGCCCTCAGAAACAGGGCGATGGGCATTTTGCTGGAGAGCCAACTCTTCTGCAGGGGTTCGGTCTGGACCTCATGGACCTCCACCTGTTTTTTGCTTGTCTGCCTTCTTATTAGCTTTAAAATTAGTGTTCTCTACATTATATATAATTCTTTATGTCAACAATTCTTTAAATAGTTATACAGTAATCCCTCCTCCATCGCGGGGGTTGCGTTCCAGAGCCACCTGCGAAATAGGAAAATCCACGAAGTAGAAAACCATATGTTTATATGGTTATTTTTAGAATGTCATGCTTGGGTCACAGATTTGCGCAGAAACACAGGAGGTTGTAGAGAGACAGGAAGGTTATTCAAACACTGCAAACAAACATTTGTCTCTTTTTCAAAAGTTTAAACTGTGCTCCATGACAAGACAGAGATGACAGTTCTGTCTCACAATTAAAAGAATGCAAACATATCTTCCTTTTCAAAGGAGTGCAAAGCAAGCAGTCAAAAAAAAAAATCAATAGGGCTTTTTGGCTTTTAAGTATGCGAAGCACCGCCGGTACAAAGCTGTTGAAGGCGGCAGCTCACACCCCCTCTGTCAGGAGCAGGAAGAGAGAGGAAGAGAGAGAGAGAGAGAGAGATAGAGAGAGATAGAGAGAGACAGATAAAAAAAATCAATACGTGCCCTTTGAGCTTTTAAGTATGCGAAGCTCCGTGCAGCATGTCCTTCAGGAAGCAGCTGCACACAGCCCCCCTGCTCACACCCCCCTACGTCAGCGCAAGAGAGAGAGAGAGAGAGAGAAAGTAAGCTGGATAGCTTCTCAGCCATCTGCCAATAGCGTCCCTTGTATGAAATCAACTGGGCAAACCAACTGAGGAAGCATGTACCAGAAATTAAAAGACCTATTGTCCGCAGAAACCCGCGAAGCAGCGAAAAATCCGCGATATATATTTAAATATGCTTACATATAAAATCCGCGATGGAGTGAAGCCGCGAAAGGCGAAGCGCGATATAGCGAGGGATCACTGTATACCAATATTTGCCAGTTTGAAGTATATTCTTGTACTTCACTTTAACCTGTTCCCGTGTTCTCCTTGTGCTCACGTTTGATCTGGAATTATGACATATTAAATAATAATTAATCTAACACAGAGGAAATGAAACGCTGCTTTCAGTAAGTACAATGCACACGCGTTTAATTTGTCAGCCACTTTTTGCCAGCCGTCTTTTCTGGTTTGGACTGCTTTTGCAGTGTTACCCCTTGTGCATATTAAATCTTGAAATCCTTCGAGTAACATGCACGCACAGCTTGTGTGAAAAAAAAAATGTGCCCGTTCTTTCGTCATTTTGTTACAGCCTATCAAAGCCTTGCTGATCATGTTTTCTAGACTCAATATATATGGGCTTTTCACTCAGCGCGGGCGCGCGCAAACATCTCGGATGATTAGATCCAGCTAGACTAATCTACTACACCACTGCGTTTGAAAAACGAACTTATCCCGAATGAGTTTCACCGGCATTAACTCATCCAAGATGAGACATCCCAAACCTGAACAAAGGAACCTTTCCTGTCTTTTACTTTAATTGGCCCCAAAGAAACACTCACAGTTACATATCACCAAATAAGTGTCAAGTAAACCTTTTAAGAATGTTTAATTGATGTCTGTTAGCTGTGATATCAAAACCAAACTTGAATTCTAGCAGATGTAATGTTGCACTCATCAGTTGGTTGTATTCATTGTAATATGCAAATGAAGAAAAAAGGAAGATGAAGTTGAAAGTTTGGAACCTTTTTCTGCTGTTCCTTATTTATTATTTGCATATGTGATGTTCAGAATTTGTGATGAATTGTGTGTGTCTGGTGGGGTGCATTCATTAGAAGTAGTGAGTTTGGAGTCTTAATACTGGCTTGATTGTATGACAGTACATGTAGCATACACACAAGTTTCACTTTTTTTAACTTTTTCACTCCTCAAACTGTTTCATGTAATGCTACAGCAATAAGAATGGCTTGTCAAATGCAAAGAATAATGGATGCACTTTAGCAAGTCCGAAGTGTGACATTTGCATGTCAAAAAGTGTCAAAACCAACTGAAAGCTTGTGGTTTCATTTTGCATGTATTAACTTTGGCAGAGTTCTGTCCCCTCGGAAATCAGTTACTGACCAGGTTAGTAAAATATACACACAAACAGAAACATCTCTATTACACTCCACCAAGATTTCTGCATAATATAAAGTTTCCAAAATACTAATGACCTACTTGTTTAAAATTTCAGAGACGCAATAGTGTCTTTGTTTATTTGCAGTACAAAGTAAACACAATCTCTTTCTGAAGCAGATTATGTTTCTTTGTAGAGCACTGTGATACAAATGGACATTGTCGCAGGTGGCTGGGTGGGCGACCCAGCCGGGATGCCCCTGTGGACCAGAAGAAGGCTTACGCCCACCTCACACTACGTGGGGGTGACCACCCTGGTTGCTATGGGGGCCACGGGTACAGAGCATGGAAGCTCATCCCTTTGGGGGCCATGGTCACCACCAGGGAGCGCCCCGATGCCTTGGGATCCCTGGACCTCAGCACTTCCACCACACCTGGAAGTGCTGGGGGGAAGAAAAGCAGGGACACCGGAGTGCGTCCGGGTATGCAGCCGTCACTTCCGCCACACTGGGGAGTGTCGGTGGAAGATTGCCGGGGAGCACCTGGAGCACATCTGGGTGCATATAAAAGGGGCCGCCTCCCTTCATACGGAGTCTAGAATCGGGTGGAAGACGGATGAGGTCTGGGAGTAGGCAGGAGGCGGCCTGAAGAAGTGAATACATTGTATTGGCCAGGACTTTGGGGACTTTTGTGGACTGTGGCACTTGTAAATCATGGAGCACCTGTATAATAAACGTGTGTGGGGTGATTTAAATGTGTCTGCCTGTCTGTGTCCTGGTCATATTCCACAACATGTAAAACATATAATGAACAGGTATGTAATGCTTAGCAAACTTAAAATTTTAAAGAGTGCTTACATACTGACTGAAAAACTGAACTGTGTTTGGGTGGTGAGAGAAGGGGATAATACTTTTCTAAAGTATTTTTAATTTAATAATGGGGCAAATCTAATAGTGAAAAATCAAAGCACAACAGCAAAAAACATAGCCTTATGAGTAGACTGTGGCGAGCTCTGCATCTTTTCTGTACGGACGGGTAATTTAAAGCTCTTGCTGGCATGGACAAGTTATTTAAACGGTTTGGGATGCAGATTCAGAATAGAGAGTTCTCATATGAATAGTGAACTCTGGAAGCAAAACATAACAGAATAATTTTCATATAGAGTGATTACAAATAGTTAAGGACTAGTGTACGGTTAAGTAGTGAAAGCCTGCCATACAAAGTAAAAGTTAGTAATGCAATGTGATTAATAGTTTTGCAGCAGTAATTCCAATCCAAATTGATTAATGCAAATGCTGTAATGCTAAAAAAATATAACTTGGCTTTCTGGTTGCACCTTCCCCCCTTGTCCTGGCCCTGTGGACATTCTTATTATTGTTCATAACAATAACATTCTAAGTGTAATAGTGTAATAGTGCTCAGAAGCAAAGTTTTTTTTATAGATCTTCCTTCTATTATTCAACAAATGTGAATTTCCCATCGGGATTAATAAAGTATCTATCTATCTATCTATCTATCTATCTATCTATCTATCTATCTATCTATCTATCTATCTATCTATCTATCTATCTATCTATCTATCTATCTATCTATCTATCTATCTATCTATCTATCTATCTATCAAAGGTCAGAAATATTTTAATGTAATCAGCCACCTTATATTACACCTGGCTGCAATGATTTTATGGATCATGAGGTATGTGCATCATCATAGCAACCATTCACAAAAAATGTAGACTCTTAGGGTATACTCACTCTTGGCAATTCATTCCGTGCCCAGGCACATTTATCCACATGTAACCCCCACAAAGTTTGTTTGTTTGTTTGATAAGTGTGATCAACCATACCGTCCCCTGGCCCACTTGGAAGAGGTGGGCCCGAGCACGGTTCAGTAGCATTATGGAACAGTGTGATTTCTAAACGTGCCTGAGCACGGAAAACAGACATGACGTCAATGATGCGACAAGTTGAATAGTGCAATTCTCATTTCATTCAATATCTTTTGAATTAAAAACAGGTTTTTACTCACCAAGAAAAGCTGCAACTTACTCCGTTAACATCGTTTGTCACTGTAAAATTATTCTCGGAAGTGGAGCACAATTAACAGCAAAACGCTGCACTGTACACTCAATAAATCTGTAAGAGAGTAGAGCGTTATCCTGTCGTACACTACTCCAACGCAACCAAAATGGTGGATATACCCAAGAAAACAAATACAATGGTGTTGAAGACCTCACAGGGAAAAAACAGCAAAAAATAAACAAATAAATAAATAAATAACAGCATCATTTACATTTTTACACCTTCCATCCATCCATATTCCAACCCGCTGAATCCGAACACAGGGTCACGGGGGTCTGCTGGAGCCAATCCCAGCCAACACAGGGCACAAGGCAGGAAACAATCCTGGGCAGGGTGCCAACCCACCGCAGCATTTTTACACCTTTCCATTTTTATTTACATATTCACACAATATCTTTCGTTCAGTTCTGGGCTGGGACATTTTTTGTATGTATTGCCTTTCTCCATTAGCATAGATTTCACACGGGCACTTATTGGCTTCTTTTTTTGTCCAATCATATACTTGTTATGAGCTTGCGAGTACCTAATAATAAAGTCCTAAAAATTGCAGCAAAAAAACCCACTGGAGGAAGGGACCATCAAACTTCGGCTTGTTTATCCCAAAGGAAACAAAGCATCTTTATAAACAAAAGATGCAGTATTAATCATAAAATGCTCTTTAACAATGAACCTCCTAAAAGAACAAAAGGCACAGCAGTGGTTTACTTTCTAAAAACAGGCAATCCAGTGGCAAACCAGCTCCAAAATATAATCCAGAGAGGTCAAACAGAGCAAGGCATGAAAAATCCAGGAAATCCTTTAAGCACAATAATAACAATCACCCGGACTCACCAATGCCTTTGCATACAATGTACCTCAAGGGACTGTGGGTTTCCTCAGTCTTTATATGGCTGAAGGAGGTCCTTTGATGGTGATGGACAAGTGGCCCTGCCTCTTGGGGAACCACCCACAAAACACATGGAACATAACAGAAACTGTATGATTAACAATATTGAAAAAGAATGCATAATGATGTAAATAAAAACATGAACACAATATTAACATAAACATAAGAATCAAAATGAAAAGACATAAAAGGGATTTTAAACTCCTCTCAGGGGGCACCCAGCCTGAAAACATAACAATACTGGTCAGTGCCAGTTTATGACTGTAATTGTTCCAGTGATTGTGCATTTGTGTTTGTTTATGTTCTGCTATGATTAAAGATGATGTTGCAAGGTTAACCTATTAAAGGAGTGGGAGAATAAGTGTGATTGAAAAGAACACTAGCATCAAAACCAAAACTCATAAACTGAAGTAAGAAGTCTGTTAGCCAAGAAACCTTTACTGGGACTTCAGTGAACTGTTTATAAGAAATATCCACAACCTTTAATGTCCCAGTGAATGGCTTTTTAAAGAATGCACAAAATCCCTTTCCAGAAACTCCAGGGATATTCCTGTTACAACCAATGGTTGCTTCCTCATGATGGCACTACAAAATATCAGCGTTTGTGTAAACAACAAAATGGAGGCACAGAAAAAACAAAATACAGTCATGTGGATTGAATGCAATTAGCCTTATGGAGCAGCTAATTCAAAATCAAACTCTGAAGGACCCTCCCAGGTTACAAAACATGTAAAATTCTCTGAAATAATAATAATTAAAATGAAAGATCTACAGGCGGCATGGTGGCGCAGTGGGTAGCGCTGCTGCCTCGCAGTTGGGAGATCTAGGGACCTGGGTTCGATTCCCGGGTCCTCCCTGCGTGGAGTTTGCATGTTCTCCCCGTGTCTGCGTGGGTTTCCTCCGGGCACTCCGGTTTCCTCCCACATTCCAAAGACATGCAGGTTAGGCGGATTGGCGATTCTAAATTGGCCCTAGTGTGTGCTTGGTGTGTGGGTGTGTTTGTGTGTGTCCTGCGGTGGGTTGGCACCCTGCCCGGGATTGGTCCCTGTGTTGGCTGGGATTGGCTCCAGCAGATCCCCGTGACCCTGTGTTCGGATTCAGCAGGTTGGACAATGGATGGATGGATGAAAGATCTATTACTTTAGCTGGTTTTGGCAATTTCAATTTCATTTTTTCAGATCATCTGGACCAACAGCTTTTCCATTCTTCATCCTCTTCATAGCTGTCCTTACTTCCTCCTTGCTAATCTGTTGCACTTCCTGATTCACTATCTCCACATCATCCAACCTCTTCTCTCTCTCATTCTCTCTCTACTACAGTCCTGCACATCCCCCTTATTCTTAAATATCGGCACCAGTACACTTCTCCCGCTCCTCAGGCATCCTCTCACTTTCCAAGATTCCATTAAACAATCTGGTTAAAAACTCCACTGCCATCTCTCCTAAAACACCTCCATGCTTCTACGGGTATGTCATCTGGACCAATGGCTTTTCCATTTTTCATCCACTTCATAGCTGTCCTTACTTCCTCCATGCTAATCCGCTGCACTTCCTGATTTCACTATCTCCAACATCATCCAACCTCTTCTCTCTCTCGTTCTCTTCATTCCTCAGCCTTTCAAAGTACTCCTTCCATCTGCTCAACACACTCTCCTCACTTGTGAGTATGTTTCCATCTTTATCCTTTATTACCCTAACCTGCTGCACATCTTTCCCAGCTCTGTCCCTCTGTCTAGCCAATCAATACAGGTCCTTTTATCCCTCTTTTGTGGCCAACCTCTCATACAACTCATCATACGCTTTTTCTTTAGCCTTCGTCACCTCTCTCTTCACCTTGCGCCTTATCTCCTTGTACTCTTGTCTACTTTCTGCATCTCTCTGACTATCCCACTTCTTCATTGCCATCCTCTTCCTCTGTATACTCTCCTGTACTTCTCCATTCAACCACCAGGTTTCCTTTTCCTCCTTCCTCTGTCCAGATGTCACGCCAAGCACCCTTTTTGCTGTCACCCTTACTACATCTGCTGTAGTTTCCCAACTGTCTGGTAATTCTTCACTACCACCCAGAGCCTGTCTCACCTTCTCACTAAACTCAACCTTGCAGTCTTCCTTTTTCAACTTCCACTATTTGATCCTTGGCTTCTGCCCTCACTCCTTCTTCCTCTTCTTGATCTCCAACATCAAACATCATCCTACAGACCACCATCCTATGCTGCTTAACTACACTTTCCCCTGCCACCACTTTGCAGTCTTCAATCTCACCCTATGTTCCTCCCTCTTCTTAAAATACGTATTCACAAAAGCCATGTCCATTCTTTTGGAAAAATCCACTATCCTCTGATCTTTTTCATTCCTCTCCTTGACACCATACCTACCCATCACCTCCTCGTCTTCTCTGTTCCCTTCACCAACGTGTTTTAAAAATGATGTTTTCAAGGTGGTGGCCATCATTAGCGATACACTCTTCGAGACAATTTCTGAACGCTCGCATGACTCGTTCATCCATTTCAAGGGGAATACCGGTGATTTTGTGGAAAATAGTGTCCTTGAGGGCTTCAAGATTTGAGGTCGGTGTGTGTATACCATCAACCTGAGATAACCCAACAAGTAGAGATCGCATGGAGCGAGAGCAGGTGAATGTGAAGGCCACCCAACATCACTGCACAGGGAGATTAGCTTCCCCGGAAACATCTCCCGCAAAACTTGCATGAATCTCCACGCCGTATGAGCTGTTGCTCCATCCTGTTGAAACCAGGCATTTAGCGCATTAATTTCTTCAGTTGGGGCCGCAAAAAGTTCTCTAGCATTTTGATGTAACATTCTGAAGAGATGGTGACCGTTGCTCCCCTCTTCTCAAAAAAGCAAGGACCTACAATGTCAACTTCTGCAACGTGCACCAATCTTTAACATGCTTACTGTGCAGAGATCTCTAATTAAGTTCACGAGAATTGGTTTCAGCCCAGTAGTGAAAGTTTTTGCTTATTTAACGCAACCATTCAAATGGAAATGTACTTTGTCGCTGCACCATAACGATGACATCTCGATGAACGGTTTGCAGAATGTTTGCGCACAACTCTCTACGTCTCTCCCAGTATCTCTCAGTGAGTTCCTGCAGTATCTTCATTTTGTATGGATGGTAATTAAGGTCCTCATGCAAAATTCTCCTCAAAGATGTGTTAGAAATGCCTAAGGCAGAAGCATGCTTGTGTACTGAACATCTAGGAGATTACAAATTTGATGCCCTTACAGCTTGGATGTTTTCAGGCATTCGTACAATTTGAGGAATGGCCTGGAGTTTTTATGTTCAATGTTGTACCCATCTGTCTAAATTTTACCCACCGACTGAAGAATTGTTTTACAATTTGGGACGTCACTGTTAGGAGAAATGTAAGTGTGTTTGGAAGGTGCGTTGCGTAGTGATTTGTTGTTTTGAAAAACGCTTCGACAGTGAAAGCACTGTACGCACCAACCAAGGCATGTTGCACACTGAAAACTACAAGGGATTGCCTATCAAAGGACCCCCACCCAAACCCACTCAGCTGTCTCTACCTCGTGTAATGACCTTAAGAAATGTAGTACTTCGTTTTTGGCACACCGTTGTAGCATGTCCTGTAATTGTCTGGTGCCCCCATCTATAATAAATTGATGGCCTTCAAGATGTGGTGTTGGTTCATTTTTTCCACAACCCTGTAACATACAAAGTAGAAATAAAACAGAAGGATGTACAAAAGTTGTTTTGTTTCATTTGCTGTCATTATTTGCTTTATGCTCTGGGCCTGTTCCATTAGAGTTAAAAGAGTACATTTCACCCTCCCACGATACTTTTATAAAGAATTACTTGGTTTTAATTCCACTTCTCATTTACCTTTGACATTGACCCACTAAATTATGATAGAATCCATGCCAAACCTTGTGTCACACCCTTCAGATATACTCCCTTTTGCTTTTATCTATTATGGCTCTCATATACCAATTTCTGACTATAGCAGTTACTTTGACACTACCTAAAGCCTGTTGTAAATCTGAGCTTTCAAACCTCAAACCTCCATTTTTTTGTTCATATTGGATTCTGCCAATAGGTTTTTTCTCATTAGTCCAAATATTTTTTTACTATTTTGCCAGTGCCATTTTCTTTCATTTTTTTGGTGTGGTCAGTCCTATTTTTTGTTGATTTTTGGTGGCCATGGGCCACCCATTGGCAGTCACCTGACCTATTATGTTATCCCTTACACTTAAACACATTTATATTGTACGATATATAAGATTGCAGCACACAATTTCTGTCATACTCACTTTTGATTCAATATACCTTTAAAACGTTTATAGCAAGGGGCAAATATAATAAGTTAGCATAAGGTTATGGTTTATTGGATCTCTTGCCATTGTTTTGACATTTAGATTTGCTCAATTTGTGCTCTAACCATTTCCGTGCTCCAGTTCGTGTATGTGTTTGATTGACTTGCAAAGCTTTTCTCTCTCTGTGCAGTTCTCTGTCTCACTATGTTATCATGTTTTCATTTTAATTGGTGTTTTTTTTCTCTCCTACTTCCTAACTTTGCTTTGTTTCATGTTTTTGTTTATCCTTGGTCACTTACTCTCATCTGCATTTAGAACTTTCAGAGGATTGGCCGTCTTACAAAATAGATCTCTTAGGCGCTGTGATCATTAGGCCCATAATTAACTGAGAGTTCTAAAAATGACACTTGCCTGCCACTTACTCCTTGCTGTGGCATTAGTTACCCTCAGCATTTGTGTTCTTAGCAGGTCCTGTATTTAGGAGGTATTTACTATTGGAGGAATTTTCTGGTTTAGATTTCAATTTGCTGTTTGTTTTCTCTTTCAGTTTATTATTTTAGGGTTTTAGTATTTTTGGATTTTGTAAATAAATATTGTTGGGTTTTAAGGTTTGAACATTTACGGTTAAGCTTTCACTTCATTAAGAGATTCTCCTTTTTGTTTCTTATTTTCCTCTTTTTTGTTTAAAACTCTTTCATCTTTTTTATTAGTTTCTGTTTAGATGCATTTAATTGTTCCTTTTGTTGCCTCTTTTATGTTAATTTCAGTTATTTAACGACACCTGTACTTTGTTACTTTTTAAGTTGGTTCTTTAATTAAATTATTGCTCAATAAATAGTCACTTTAATGGTGATTTCTTTGTGGTGGTGGTGGTGGAGGTGGTGGTGTTTGTTCAGGACTTCACCTCCCCTGTGTGCATAAATCGAACCCTTCCAATGTCTCAAGTAGCCTTTGCCCTTCAAAGCTTTAAAGATTAACTGTATTTAAAGATGACAGCCTAAACTTAAAGAACTAAACGTTCAATGCCATAATATGAATTATGATAAAATATGAGGTTAAGGTGACTAGCTACTGTGTTTATAAACAAGGCTGGGAAGACATGTTTTACTTCTTATTTGCATGTTTTTCTTTGTCCCTGTCTCTGCTGAGGAATTCTCCCTCTTTCAGCAAGACAACCATCTTCCTCCTCAGCTGCTCATAGTCACTGAAACAGCAGCGTCAGGACTTCAACCCAGAGCAAGCCAGATTACAGAACAGCCTTTGCAGGTAGTGCAGCAAAAAGGACAAAAACCCTCTTCTACAGGGTGCCTTTTACCTAGCAACGGTTCTTTCCCAGCTTACGATTATACCTCCCTTTACAGTCCCATTACCCTGAATTGGATTACACAGGCCCTAAAATGTTTGGAAGACTGCATAGATGTTTTTTCAGTTTATAAATAAGTCTTAAAATCTCTTTATTATTCCACCTCTGTCAACACTGCCTTTCCTCTTGTCTGATACAATTTACATTACACCTGACCTTTTGTTTATATTTTTATATACTTTAACCGAACCAGCTACTTATTTTCTAAATTGTCTTACACTTGTTGGTGGCATGAATCTGTTTTACCTTTACTCTCAGTCACTTTGGTCAAAAGGAGTTGGAGTTTATCATTTTAGCATTGCATGCAAGGATGAAAGTCTATCAAAAAGTACACTCAGACACACTAACCATTACTTATACCACAGCAATTTGAAATTGACAATTAACCTAACATGCATGTTTTAGGGTGTGGGAAGAGAGCTGAAGAAAAGCTATAGAGACACAGAAAGAGCTTGCAAACATACGCAAAATCTATGCAAAAAGGGACTGGCCTTCAGACTTTGGAGATATGATGCAGCAGCACTATCTATTGCAACTTCCCAAAACAAACACTTTAAGTTAAAACATACATACCATGAGATAACCAGCGGGCACAAACCAAATGGACACCAGCAGTTCTAAAACACACACGTTTATTGTAACAAAGGTCCCAAAACCTAAGTCCCGACACACACACAGTGCTTCCAGCACCACGACACCCTGCTAAGGGCCTTCAATGTCCGTGGGCTGCCTCTCTTCCTCCTGTTGCCGGAGTTTCGTCCAACTCCAGCTCCAGACTCTAGCTCCCTCGATTGTAGGAAGGGTGGCCCTCTTTATAGTCACCTGGACATGCTCCAGGTGCTCGCTGACGTTCTTCCGGCGGCACTTCCTGGTGTGGCGGAAGTGCCACATGAGCACCCAGAAGCACTCCGGGCGTTGCTGGAAGGTCCTTCCTCCACCTTACCATGTGTGGGGAAAGTGTAGATCTCCCGGGCTTTATGAGGGTTGGGGCACCTCCTGTCGGTAGTCACGGGCCCCCACGGGTTTGAGCCTCCCTGCTACTTCCCAATGGTCCCCTTGCTATCCAGGGCGGTTGCCCCCTCGTGGCCCGGGGGATGTATAGATCCCCTTCCGGTCCTTCCAAGCATCCCAGCTGGGGTCTGGCCCCCAGCCTCCTGCCACAATACATAATTCATAAATGCTAATCTGTTACCAAAAACGTTTTAGAGAAAAGATGAACTATCAAAAGGTGACCAGTGTTTACCTTTACGTTCTACAAATAAATTAATGAAAAATGCACACCAAGGTACTGTACATGCTGGATTTGCCTATGCAGGACTGTTCAGTTTGCATGTCTGAGCACTTTGAGCTACTTTTTGTATGAAAATGTGCAATATAAATAAATGTTGTTGTTACATTTTAGAGTGAAAGTTTAACTGCAAATAATGTCAATTGTTTAAATCTGTTCCACCATAAATGTGTGAAGAGATATTTTTCATTGAAATGTCCACACATTTTCTGAGACACACTACCATAAGATGACATAGATTTGAACACTTGTACATCAGAATGGTACTCTTTCATTGTTGGTTGTCCCCCCAACTTGGCTCTTTTTTGGTGTGTAATAGATGTAGCTTTTGCTTGATTTTCTTGTCTTAATTGTTCACAATATTTCACTTAAAGCACTTACTACATGTCTTTTCTGTAACCCTAATCAATGGATTAAGTGAGCTTAAGATAGACTCACTGACTGAAAAGACTTAAAGTAATGGCCAACAGTTCTCAACTATTCTAAACCTTCTCTTCCAGTCTTTCCCATTCATGATCAGAGGTGTCTCATTTGGTTTATGGCTCACATCTAATCTTTGATTTGTTTTTGAGGACTTTGCCTTATTTCTACATCATCTTTTGCATAATGCCTTGTGACATGTGAGCTCAAGTTTCATTTCACTTCATTGCACATTATGTCTTGAAGCCCCCCTCTCAGGCAAGCAAATTGTACTGGTATGAAGGATGGGCGTGTAACAGCGCTCTCTAGTCAGAAATACTTTTGCAGGGGCAAAAGCTACAAAAGTCTGGCACTCTTATTAAATAAAGTACTACAGGCAGAGAAACACAAATGTGAGAACAGAGAGAGCAAGTGAAATGGAAGAGAAACAAATGGATTGTAAACTCGTGTGTGCTCAGTGAGGTTGCCCCACTTCACAGATATACTAAACCACTGCTTTCTCTCTTCCCTCACTTTGTCTTAATCACCCTTTCTATGGATTCTGGCCTCTCTTTTTTTCCCAAAAATTCAATGTTCACCCAAGTCCTCCCCCTGACTCTGCGTTACATGATCTCTAGTTGTGAAGCAACTTTATATCATTGCCAGGGGTCAATTCAAGCTACGCTGCAAGACCTGCTATATTTGCTTCATGGACGCCAGGCTAGAATTTTCCTTTAGCAACCACTATTGTTCCCTGAGAGTTGTTTTCCTCTTAAAGGATTGGTTTTCCAAGGATACATCCCTGCTGCCTACTTTAACAAAGAGACAAGTCCACAAGCAGTTGCTGCTGGCATCATGTGCCCTCTAAGCAGTCAGTAAGTGTTGCCACCTCTGTCATTTCCTCCCAGGCCTTATTGTCTTTTCAAGGAGGAGGTCAGGTGCTTTTGGCATTCATGATTTATCTTTCCTCTCATAACTTGTGGGGGCAAGGCCTCAACTATACCCTTTTCTCCCTATCTCTCTCCCTCTTTTTTGTCATACTGGTTTCTATAGTGAAGACCTTTCTTGGGCTCATAGCACTCCTACATATCATACTTTCCTCTAGTGACTCCTGCATTCCCAGACTGAAATTGGCTTGCTTTTTCTTGATGCCAATATGACTCACACTCTTCTTGGAGACTTGAACTGCCTTCCTAATGGTGTGCAACCTAATGGCAATATAAAAAATGGACTGTATCAATGCATCATGTAGAACATTTAGTTGCAGGATTTCATTTTAATTCATCTTTTAATCAAAAACTAATTGGTAATTTTAATTGATTATACTTTTCAGCTAAAATTCATAGTGACCTACTGGGTAAAGAACATGGATGTAAACCATAAAGCCATGGGTCAGTGGTGGATCAAGATAGATAGATAGATAGATAGATCAGATAGATAGATAGATAGATAGATAGATAGATAGATAGATAGATAGATAGATAGATAGATAGATAGATAGATAGATAGATAGATAGATAGACACACAACAAAGGTTTGGGGCAGCCATCTGTATAGTGTCTCTGGCTGCAAAAGGCTTTAGTTTGCGTACAATGTGTATAGGTTACAGTCCAAAACAGAACTGATGAAGTATGGAGGATGAGGGTCTTTTATAGGCTGTTCACAGGAAGTGACATCCTTGCGGCAGGGACAGGAAGTGATGTCTTCAGAACGCAATCGGATACAGGCAGGATTTGTCATATTTGGTCTGTGGAGAGAAAACAGAGAGGTTCAGCACAACCCGCCGCCTCCTGGCCTGGCGAGGAATTGACGTTTCTGGTCCCTTTGGCTGACACCAAAGCACACATGTGTATGACTCCCCCTCTTAGCCCAGACCCATCAGATCGGGCGTACCTGGCCGAGAGGCTGTGACACCTCGAAAGGGCATCGACATTGGCCTATAGGTTACCTTGGCGGTAAAGGACCGAAAACTTGTACGGCTGGAGGTCCATAAACCACCTCGTGACCCATGGGTTCGACTCCCTGTGCAGGCCATCCACTGTAGAGGCATATGGTCCGTCACCAGGGTGAACTCACGGCCCAAGAGGCAGTACCTCAGCTAGATGATCGCCCATTTAACTATTAGGGCTTCCCATTCGACTGCCCATTCGGCTGAGATGCATAACGGGGTGTTCAACTCCATTGATGCTTTGGCTCAACACGGCGCCAAGGCCTGTGCCGAAGCATTCGTCTGGAGGATAAAAGGAAAAGAAAAGTCAGGAGTTTTCAAAACTGGAGCTGACATAAGGGCCTGTTTTAAGTCACTAAATGCAGCTTCCAATTGTAGCATCCCATACCACATGATTCGGGGACCCCTTCTTTGTGAGATTCGTCAAGGGTGTTGCTCTCTCGGAAAAGCTAGTCCGAGAAAGGCCTGGACTTGCCCCTTGGTCCTCGGACAGGGCCATTTCAATATGGCTTCAAATTTTGAACACTGCAGTCGTACACTACCCCGACCAACCAGGTAGCCTAAATATGTGGCCCTCTGTTAACCCAAAGAAGCATTTCCTTGGGTTAATTCAAAGGCCGGCTTCACTTGGTGGCTGCAATGCTGTTTGTACCTGCTGTATGTGTTTCTTCCATGTGCTGGAATAGATAATAACATCATCCAGGTAGGCAGCACTGTATGAGTTATGGGGATGGAGCACTTTGTCCATCAGATGCTGGAAGGTCACAGGAGCCCCATGTAACCCAAATGGAAGGACACAATACTTCCAGTGTCTGCTAGGGGTGCTAAATGAGGTCTTTAGGTTAAGGGAACTTGCCAGTACCCCTTTGTCATATTGAGGATGGACAGCAATTTAGAGTGTCCTAGCCACTCGAGGAGGTTGTCCACTTGCGGCATTGAATAAGCATCAAATCTTGAGACCTGGTTAAGCCGATGGATGTCATGGCAAAACCTTCAACTCCCGTTAGGCTTTCTGACCAAAACAATGGGAGTAGACCAAGGACTATGACTCTCCTCTATCACACCTTGTTCCAGCATTCATTTGACCTCCAGCTCTACTTCAGCTTTTTTTGCCTCAGGAAGGCGAAAAGGGCATTCTCGGACTATCACCCCTGGTTCTGTCACTATGTCATGTGCAACCAGTGAGGTCCGCCTCAGGTTTTCGTTCACTACCTCTGTATAGCTGAGATGGCTGTTTCCAGCTCTCGGCATTGGTAGGCAGTCAAATCAGGACTGAAGTTAAGGACAGATGTACGAGTGAAGAGTTAGCAGGGGCTGTCCGGAGAAGGGATTGCGGTCCCTATCCTTCCACAGTTACAGCAAGTTTACATGGCATATCCTCTCACTCGGTCGACAATTTGGTTGTTTAAACAAATAATCTTCGAGTCCTTTCCTCTCCTTAACCTCGTAAGGGCATTGCCAATGGACCAGTAGTTTAGAATGGGAGGTAGGAACGAGGACCATGACACAATCGCCCGGTCGGAACTCCCGTAGAGATGTGCCACGGTGATAGCAGCAGGCCTGAGCTGTTTGTATCTTTTCCAAATTTTAGCGAAACTGTCACGTAACTGCAATATATTCCAATATATTTGTCGAAGGGAAGGCCTCTTCCTCCTAACCTTCCTTTAGAATGTCTAATATGCCCCAGGGTTGTCGTCCATATAATAATTCAAATGGTGAGAACCCCATAGAGGCTTGCTAGTCTTCCCGAGATGCAAAAAGGACGAGGTGGAGGAGCTGATCCTAGCTCCTACCGTCCTCGCTGACCACCTTCCGAAGCACCTGTTTGAGGGTCTGATTAATTCGCTCCACTAAACCATCAGTTTGAGGATGATACACCAAGATTTTAAAATGTTTTATTCTCCGTAACTTAGCTGTTTCCCAGAGCATTTCCGAGGTAAAGGGCATCCCTTGATCTGTAAGGATTTCTTTAGGGATGCCACTCGCAAGAAGACCCCTACCAACTCCCATACAATAGTAGTAGCTGAGCACAATGGAACAGCTTCAGGATATCAGGAGGCATAATCCACCAGGACCATTAAATATTTATGGCCCATGGCTGAGGGTCCTAGGGGTCCCACCAGGTCGACCCCAACATGTTCAAACGGGACATCAGTCAGGGGTAGGGGAATGCAAGGAGCATGGTCCCTTCTAGGAATCTGTCGCAGTTGACATTCCAGACAGGAATGAAAGTATTCAATAACATCTCTATTATTACTGACTCAGGTGGCGCTGCAATCCTTGTCCTCCTTGACCGGTCCGCTGCCTTTGACATTATTGATCATGAGATATTGCTGTTGTGGCTTGAACATTTGTTGGGCTTAAAGGGGCTGCTCTTAACTTGTTCAGGTCATATCTAATTGGTAGACACTTTTCTGTGACTTTAAATTCCTCTTTTTCATCTACTGCTCCTCTTAAATGTGGTGTTCCTCAGGGATCCATTTTGGGTCCTATTTTATTCTCAATATACCTCCACCCTATTGGAGCTATTTTTAGGAAATTTAACATTTCTTTTCACTGCTATGCTGATGATACACAGGTTTATATTCCCTTCTGCAACTCTGCAATTAATCAACTGCACAACTGTCTTTTTGAACTAAGATCCTGGATGGCTAATAATTTTCTTGATCTGAATCAAAATAAAATGGAGGTACCTATAGTGTGTCCATCAGCTAAAGCCCAAATTGGTCTTGGACTTCTCGGCTCTTTCTCTGTCTTTTGCAAACCTCAAGTCCGCTATCTTGGTGTTATCTTTGACAGTAACCTCTCTTTTGAGAAACAGATTAATTCTGTAGTCAAGAGTTGCTTTTTCCAGCTTCGTCTTTTAGGTAAGATCAAGCCATTTTTATCTTCTAGGGATCTTAAGAACGCTACTCATGCTTTTATCTTTTCTCGCCTTGATTACTGCAACTCGCTGTATTCTGGGATTAGCAAATCCCTGATAAACAGATTACAGTTGGTCCAGAATGCTGCCGCTCGCTTTCTGGTCGGGGCAAGAAAGTCTGATTCTGTTTCTCCAATATTAGCTTCTTTACACTGGCTGCCTGTCAGTTTTCGAATTGATTTTAAAATCTTGTTGCTAGGTTTTAAATCTTTACATGGGCTTGCTCCTGCCTATTTATCTGAATTGTGTGCTTTACACCAGCCATCTAGAGTGCTTAGATCTTCTGGTCAATTGTCTCTTGTTGTCCCTCGTACCAAATGCAAAACTAAGGGGGACAGGGCTTTTGCAGCTGCTGCTCCTCGCCTGTGGAACTCTTTATCTCATTACATATAGGAGTCATCTACAATTGAACTGTTCAAAACAGGATTAAAGACTCACTTGCTTTCCGTGACCTTCAGTAATACTGATAGTTTCCTCATTGTGATTATGTAATCTTACTTCTATTTATTTATTTTATTTATGTTCATTTATTTTATTTCTATTTATGTTATTTATGTTAATTGTATGTTTTTTTCTTCTTTTATTGTAAAGCACTTTGGTCACAGTATTACTATTTTGTTTTAACTGTGCTATTTAAATAAATTGACACTGACATGCGAAAGCGGCAGATCGTCTCATTGATTCCTGGCCAAAAAAAATTGGAGCTTGATATGCTCCAGAGTCTTTTCGGTCCCCAAATGGGCTCTGAGGAGGTGGGTATGTGCCAGCTCACAGATGTGCTGCCTGTAAGTCTGTGGGACTAGCAACAGTGACCGCACCTCCCCCTCATGTTCAGCCACCCGATATAAGAGATCATTATTTAACAGAAAGTGAGGACTCTGTGGCATCGGATACTGAATGTGGTGGCCGTTTATCAGAACAAGTACATTTTTTACATATTTAAGGGAGTCATCATTCAATTGCTCCCTTTTAAAAGAAGCCAGGGTCTGCCTGATGAAATTGCAGTTGAACAAGAGGATTGGAGGCAACCTCATGGGGCGTGGTGCACCCCATGCTGCTGCGGCTTCTGAGTTTGACGTATCAGCATGTGACGGCCCGGGAGTTTCCACGTCATTATTAGAGGCTGTACTCCATCTCTCTTCTGGCAGTAAACAAGGGGTGGAGTCAGCCATAGATGCTGTCTCAGTGTCCGTCACTAGGCCCAATGGTTGTTTAGGGAGGGTTGTGTGTTATGCCACTTTTACTATGTGACCAGTCTCTCCAGAGTATCACAGGGAACGGAGGATCTTTCATGACGGCTACCATCAGCTTTTTACCACCCCATCATAACTGACAAAGCACGAGGTGGATTTATACTGATGGATGTCCCTGTGCACACAGGTTATACTGGTCTTATGTTTAAGCCATTGTCGCGGCAACACCCAGTGGCGGACCAAATGGGTCCCTTTATGGTTCTCCCAGGTAGGTTTCCGCCCTTATTAACTGTATGATCAGGATTAACGAGATCATGTTCTTAATCGCCCGACCCCAGGCCAGCTGGGTTAGGTCGGTCGGAAGGGCTTTCAGAAGTAGCGCACACCCTACTTGTTCGACTATCTCTAGGGTGTTATTATTATTATTTTGGTCGCAACCAGCACCCGACTTTAGTCTACAGTTCCCTGGCTTGGGGAGTCATCGGCAGTTGGGGTTTGAACTCCCACTGCATTACTCTCCTTGCCTGCCAGTCTGGGGTACTCCCACGTTTGTCCAGGGTCTTCCCCCTTGTGGGGGCTTCTGAGAGAGGTTCAGCACAACCCTCCGCCCCTGGCCTGGCGTGGAATTGGCGTTTTCTGGTCCATTTGGTTGACTCCCAAGTGAACATGTGTGACAATAGATAGTGTGGGAAAATCTAAGGCACCACTGGGGTCATCCAGTTTATTGTCCAAAAGCAAAACAAACGATATCAACACTCTTTGGTGTGCACTTCCCACTATGCAGGGAATCAAAAACAAACCTGAAGAAGAAGAAGAGTCAGTTGTCCTCACTGGGTTGTTTCTCAAAACTATGGTGAAAGAAGGAGATGACAGTGTTAGCAATAACACCCCCTCTCATCCCACTGGGATATTCCATATGTCAACAGAGCGTATAAGGAGTCCTCCAATGCACACATGTAATGATAGATACATACACACACTTCTGCTGAATAGTTTATTGGCTGAAAGTGCTCAGTGTTAGTGTGTTAGAGAGAGGATGTGCAGCATTATAGCTGTGAGTAGGACAGCACCAATCAGTGTGTGAGTGGGATCAAATCTGAAGTAAAGAGACCTCTTTCTCATTGTTTTTGACATGTGCTAACTCATTTTCTAGTAGACAGTCTTGTGGAAGTGCAATGTGTTTATGTAATCAAAGTGTTTATTTTTTAAACTAAAAAACTGGTATCAATATTGTATGTATTATTATTTTGAAAGTTTATATTAGGATATACCATTATGGTGTTAAATAGACTTTTTTTGTCTATTTTGCCCCCCTCCTCCACTACTACCACAGGTGCAGTCCCACAACAGACTCACTATGTAACCTTGATTAAAATAGCTCACCTGCTGATGCTTTCAGCACTAGAAATGGAACAAGATGTACTATGAAGACATGATTAGTAAGGTGATGGAGACAAATGTCTTTGATAACATCTTGAAGATTTGCATTGTGCACGTTACTGAAAGTGTTCTTTTATTATTTTTGTAACTTAAATTGGATAGGGAATGAAGAAACAGGAATCTTTATATGCAGGGAGTCAGGATTCTGTGAGGTTGGTGGTAATTTTACTTTTAATTGATTAATTTATGAATTTACTTTTGTTATTCCTGGTGTGATGCTTGCTCTTGCCTGCTACTTACCATGGCTTAGCCCTACTGCAGCATGTATAAGAATCTTATCTGCTATGTATGCTCTATGAACTTGCACGCGATGAGGAATTTTGTGATCACCATTCTCCATGGCAGCTCATCTTCCAATCTACTTTTACTGTTGAGGTACTGAAAAGGTGGGAGGCCAAGCAGGTCATCCCAGACTTCCCTGTCCCTAGCTAGAGATTCCAGCTCTTCCTGAGGAATTACCATTTGTAGCCAGCTGAGAGATATAATCTCTCCAACGTGTACTGGGCCTGCTGCAGGGTCTCCAACTCTAATGGGAAATGTCTGGGGGGCATTCTTACGACATGCCCAAACCACCTCAACTGGCTGTTCTTGATCTAGAGGAGCAGCGACTTCACTCTGAGACTCTCCTGAATTGCTGAGCTTCACACCCTTTCACAGAATGTCAGCCCAGCAACCCTGCAAAGTAATCTCATTTCTGCCACTTGTACTCACAATCTCATTCATGACCATAGGTGAGGACAGGAATGCAAATCAATTGGCAATCCATGAGCTTTGTCTTTAGACTCTGCTCCCACTATCACAGACTGCTCTACCACCTGCAAAACAGCTGTTGCCACTCCAATCTACTTGTCAATCTCATATTCCATTTTTCTGTCTCTTGTAAACAGCATCCCGAGATACTTGAACTCCTCTACTAAGGGCAGTTGTTCCTCCCTTTCTTGGAGACAGCAATCAGCTGTTTTCTGAGAGAGAACCATTACCTCAGACTTGGAGGTACTGATCCTCAAAGCACTTTCATTAAAGCATAAGATTATCCTTTTTCTCAGCCACCATTACAAACAACACAGGGCAAGTAATAAATATTAAATATTTGTGTGGAGTATTCCTTTAAAACCAAAAGCTAAGGCTGACACAGAGTAATATATAATAAAGTAGTGGAGGTAGCAGGAAGATGTTGAGGGTATATCAAGAAATGTTTGTAGAAGAAAAAAGAATATTATAAATGTAAGATATCTTGGTCAAGAGCTCTGGTGGGCTAGTCCTTTTTGCCTCAGGTCATTATCCTCATTATCAACCCCGAACCTGGAGGAACTTCATCTTGCCCATCACTAAAAGAATGTCCAACTTGGATGCCCTCAGCAGGAGCTTCAATTCCCACTGGCATAGTTCTTTAGGTCCCCTGAACACATAAGCTTCCTCACCATGACAAGATGGTGACACCTTAAATTAACCTAGATTAAGTTAACCTAGATTACTTTGGAAATTCTTGTTTATAAATTTAATTTTTGTAGCGAGATCTGATATTTTAATAGCTCTACCCAACTCACATGCTTGTACTCATATACAGTACAGATGTGTTCGCACAACAACAACCCTCAAAATGCACTCACAATCATCCAAGTTGAATGAACACAAAGCCATCAGTGCCCAGTTTATTGGCTCTTTGTGCATTTGTGATAGTACGGTGCAGTCACCTTAAGATCCATTTGTTCAAGCTTGCTACTAGGTCTTCCATTTTCTGATATCCTTTTATTATTACAGGGTTCTGGGATGCCAGAGCCTATCCTGGTGCAAGGCAGGAATGAACACTGGATGAGATGCCATTCTGTCACAGGGCGCACTCATGCACAGACCAGTTTAGAGTCACCAGTGAACCTGGGATATACGCTAAAGATGTGGGTGGAAAACTGAACACATGGAGAACGCTCAGATAGACTCAGCAAGAAAATGTAAAGTCCATATGGGAAGCAAAACAGGACTATGACTTGAACTTGGGTCTCCGAGACTGGAGGCAGCAGCTCTACCTACTGTATCAGAATGCTAGTCTAAACAATTTGAAGGAATTACCTAGTGAACATTAACCACATTACTGGAACAATGCAGGGACCAGTTCAGGGCAAAATGTCACACATTTGCAAGACGTTCCCACAACAACTGACAACAGGTCAATTTGAATTAAAAAAAATTGCTCATCCAACTTACTTGATTTATACCTTAAAGGCAAAATATTCTGTTTCCTAAAATTCATATCCTTTTTCTAAAGATGCATATTTATTACAGGCTTACATAGAGTGACAGATTTGACAGCTTTGGGCACAGTGCAAAAGCCAACCCTGAGTGGAGCTTTTGATCTCAAAGCTCACTTATAAACACTCACACTAACTCACAATAAGCCAACCTAGATAACTGATGGTATCATAGTAATGTTATTTATGTGATTCATATCATTAAACTTATTGCAATATTCCATTGCTTTACTGATTTGGTGGAAAATAAAGTTTGTAAAATTATGCTTCAATTATTTCATGTAACTACTGAATGATACTTGCCTTGAAAGGTACTATACAAAGCAAAGCTTGTCTAATTAAAATATTTCAGGTAACTATCTATCCTTTTTACATTTAGGAGAGTTTTTACCTTCAGAAATCATATCTAAATGACAATCTGTCTAATTAAATATTTAAAGTATTCATCTTTTTTCTGTATCAACTTCATCCTTGTTATGTAACATTGCAGTAACCTGAAGCGTTTAAAGTCTGCCCTGGTGAAAAGCTGCCCAGAATGGGAAGCATGCCGATTGAGGTGGCACCTTTTAGATCCCATTGAACTCATGGATTTGTCCTGTAGCAGAATGAAAAGCTTGAAAACAACACTAGTGGCAAACAGATTTGCCAAATCTGTTTTAAATTATAACGTATTGCATGTCTTAAAACTCATAACAGAATGCCTCAGATCATCTTTCCAGTTTATTGCAGGGTTCAGGTAGAAAACAAGCATCAAATACCACCCTCTTTTATTCTGGATTAAAAATCTTTATGATTGTTAACTGCTTGGAGGAGATGGGCTGGCCTCCTTTAGCAGTCTCGCCTTGATATGAAAGAAAGAGAACATTGCAAATGGGGTTGTCTTGTGAAAGATGTGACTATCCAGTTACAGAACTCATTTTACACAGTTAAAATGTAGTGTAAATATTAGGCTGCTTAATAAATTCAATTCAATGTTCTTTTGTATAGTGCTCTTCATAGGTGCAAGCTCAAGGCCCTGGATAAAACAATCACATTACAATGTGCTGTAATTGATGGTCACAAATCCAGAGGCCTTATTTATAAAAATATGTAGAATAATCCTAAATTTGAATATACAATTATTTCCTAAATGTTCTTATGACTGATCTATAAAGCATACACACTCATATTCTGCCAATGAGCATCCTATTCATAAATCACTAATAATCTTAAAACTGTACACATGTGACAAATCCTAATGTGTATTGATTTTGGTGTGTCCTCCTCAAATAAGTATGTTCATACTCTGAAAGTGCTTGTATGGCAACATGGGTACAACTGGTTACATTAATATTGTTTATAAATTCCAACTTCTGGTCAAATCTCCTCTTGGTCAAACATTGAGCTCTTGGATCATAGGGGAAAACTAATGAACTGTGGAGACATGTAAATAATATCCTTCACGACAGCAGGGAAATTTCAAACAAGAGTGGGCTGAAATTCTCCTGAACTGTCTAAAAGTTTTCTTCGAGACACCCTTATTGTAAGGAACTCCAGTAGAGAAGAATTTGCACCTCCACTGAGGTGTACATAGTAAAGCTCTTAGCTTCTCAGGCATGGGACGCAGCTGCTAGCACAGGTCCATGACCACCGTCACACTTGTTATAAAGAGTGAGAAATTCTGACTTCTAAACCACGGTGAAGCTGTCTAGTTGAGCAGGTGCACCCATTTTTCTTTACCTGTCAAGGATTTATTTCCATTAACCAGTGAATACACTATCTTGATTAATGATTCTAGATGAGTGAGGAGAATGTCAGATTTCAGCTATACAGTAAGTGTAAATCAATGTAAATCAATCAGACAAAAATGGGATTTCAGTCCCATCAAAATTAATATAATACATTTTTGTATTGAATGTGCTTCGAGGGGGAGTGAGACACAGATGAATGGAACTTACCACTCTGTGCAACACTAGTGTAAGCTGGCCCTAAAAAGGACCTTTGGTTGTTCTTTTCTTTTGTGACTCTCTTGGCTGCTGCTCAGCTTTGCTTGCTTACTTGCTTTTGGCTACTTTGTCTCTGTGCCCACACATACTCACCACCAGTCCCACCTCACATTGCTCACCTAGAGTGACAGGCAAAGTGTCTGCTACACTGCCAGCTCCATGACCCAACCCAAAGCCAAGGTTCACACCTGAGACTTGCTGGCAGCCACACACCAGCAGATGTGGTCAAAGAGCTTCTTGAAGTGCAGTATCTGCCCCATTCCATTCTCTCAGTCTGGACAACACTTGAATTGAATTTAACAGGCGTCCTCTTGCTCTCAAAAATCCTTCCTAGAATACCCTTCTGATGGCCTGTTTTGTCTTTGATGTTTAAAGTTTTTGGACTTGATGTTGGCGTAACGAAACTGTTACTGCTTTCCTTATTTGCTGTAATCCTGTACCGTAATGAATAGTCTTTCAGTATCAGCTTTTATAAACCTCACATTTGTACACTGATTTTATGTACAATCTAATCCATAAAATTTAAGATCAGTTGTATTCCCACAATATTTTATAAACAAGGCACCCGGGATATCTGAGGACTCTCAACGCCTTCACGTACAGTAATTGGTTACTGTAAACTGACCCAATGTGAGTGGCCTGGTTCACCCGTTTCAAGGCGATGCCAGATTTAGGGTCCATGACGATGGAAGGCTGAACTGTGTACATTTACTGCATTTGTTGAATCCCCTCAAGTGCATGTCTCTTTAGTAAGAGATTAAATTAATAAACTGTGTATGGGTACTTAGCATTTTAACTGCACACAGTGCTTCCTCTAGAGTGTATCATCTTTCTTTTCTTTGTTTACAGGCGCTTCTCAACTAGTTGCAGCTGCGCGCGTCTTCGGCTGCTTTTCCATTAAATAATCCCGTTAGGTAATTCAGTTCGGAGCCAAGGCCCGAAGTCAGCTGATTCAAGAGCGGGATCTGAGGATTGGTCAACAGCCAGCAGCTCATCTGGAGCGTCGCTACAGTCCACCCACTTTGAGCTAACGCTTGTCTGAGCCAAGAGTCCCAGAGGATCCGATTAGTAATTCGATCAAACATGAAGTTTATACTGCGAGAGCTCGCATGCCGACATGCAGGTCGAATGACACCTAAAATGAAAAAAAAAAAAAAAACCCATTAGGGTTACTTATAATTTATGTTAAAATGGTTTAGGGATACGATTGTTCCGTTACGAAGCTTTCTTGATTTAAGAAAAAAAAAGTTAATAAAAAATAAATGGTGAGTTTAAAACAAAACAGATGTGTTCGCGGAGAAGCCTTCAACCGCTCTGCGCGAAAGACACGGAAAGAACCTGCAGACTTCACACAAATTTGAAGCCAAGGCGCTCGATTCGTTAAGTATAGCTAAGTTAACCGGTCAATTAATTTTATATTCATTGATTTACATCTTAATTCGATTTGCGGACTGAGAGACCGCGTTCCTCCCTTATGACTTCCAGCCGTACGTCATGCTTCTTGTCCCCACAATCCCAGCATTATTCATAGTCACATTCGCTTAATTCAGTTTATGTTCGGGGTGGGGCGTCAACAAGGTACGAACAAGAACTGGACGTGACGCTGATCAACAGCAGACTACACACTCAAACTCACTGACACAGAGCCAAACGGCAGTCACCAAATAATTTAACACACTCATCCCTAGAATAGGGAAGAAAAAATTAAGTACGAAGAAAAAAATCTCGTGCAGATGTCAAAGAGACAGCACTGAGGCCGACTTTCAAAACAAGAAGTTAAGATCTATGACGTGCCAATGCTACAGAGACAACGATTCTGTTATCGCTCCCGAGTCTTTGTGCAGATCCGGCTCGGTTAATGTACGTTGAGCTTATTTCAGCCTTCCACAAGTGTTTATGAAATAATACGTGCATAAGCCACTGTCCTGCTCACCTGAGCGCAGAAGACGCCAAGTTAATTAATAAATACATTAGAATATATTGCACACTATCATTGTGTCTTTCGTTGTACGTCATTTGATGTTGTATTATTATTTTGCATTTATAGTTCGCTGAGCTTTAAGGTGCACTCTTAAAAGTAACGGTTCTTGAATGGCGTTTTATTGGGTCGTGTTCGGGATCCTCATTGAACCACCGCTTCACAAGTGAATCATTACAATTTGGGAAGATTTCTTTGGGCTTGGAAAAAGTATCTCATATGTTAATGCTGGCTTACTGATTTCGGGCTTTGGAGGCTGTAGGTTCAAATCCCGCTACTGACAGTGTGATCACGAGCCTACCTGAGCTCCAACTTGAAAAGAAAAAAAAAAAAATTTAACCAATTGTATCGGGGAAATGTTTTAAGCCACCTTAGATAAAGGCGTGAGCCAGATAATAATTAAGAAGATGAGATATTGAGAGTATTAGAGCAAGATTCTAACATATCAATAAAATCAGAAGTTATCCTGTGTATATTGTTATTTTAAAATCATGAGCCATTTTGAATTTTACTAATCTATAATCATGATCTACTTGTGATCATTTAAGGACAATGTTATGGATCTTCTTGGAACCTTCATGTGGATGTTTCTTTTGGAAACCACAAAACCAACGTAATGGATTCCCCTATGGCATCGCTCTAAAGAACCACTCTGATACTTTTATTTTTAACTGTGTGAGTACCAATAAACAGAATCAATCCATCCATTATCAAGGCGAATTCATATTCATGATAAACATTTATTTTTTCTCTCGCATTCTTCAGCATATTAAATGTCCATGCCGGGGTTTCTTCATGACCTCGGCTCGAGTTTCAGGATAAAATTCTGGATTCCCACGTCTCTATTTAAATTAACGAGTTGGGGAAAATGAATGCCGGTAAGAACGCCCCTAGAAATTTCAGAGCTCCCGGCAAAAACCACAACATTCTCATTGGAGGTGGACATGCATTATGAGCCAATAGGGTGAAAGCTGTTTACCCCGCCCATTCTCTGTCAGCCCCTCTTGAAGCGGTCACGTCGTACTCGTAGTTACAACTCCTGGACACTAATTTAATAAATCTGCACAGGCCATTCGTGTTCCAGACCGGGCCTGCGAACATTAGTGGCTGCAGCAATTTAAAATTTTGCTCACCAGGGTACGTCGCTGTTTTTTTTCTTAGTGGGATGTCTTGGATTCGAGTCCACACTGGACGAGATGCTCCTACAGATTTAACATGATATTATACATGGGACCGATCACGAACTTTCATCAATTACATATGATTAATTAATGTCAGTGCACTTTCATTGATTGAATAAGATTACTTTCCGTGCAGTTTTTGGCATGTCGCCCGGAGTTAAGGCACGAATATGTAAACTTAGGTTGCCCTTTCTGGGCCACGATTCGCCCAGGTAACATTCAGTCAAACCACTTAATGTGTAACCGCACCCTTAAAAAGCTGCAAGGCACACATTTTGTACACTTATTCTCTGACGCCAATGCCATTGCCTCGCCTGCAAAACGCAAAATGACAGTCATTTCATTTTTAAGTAGTCGGAAAAAGCTTGGAGGGCAGGGTGGCAAGTATGAGGATCATCATAGTGGTTGGTTTGCTTGTCTGAGATTTAAGACCTTCTCTTGAAGCCTCCATATTTTGAGATAGGCCTACTGTACTTGGACTCAACGTTTCCACAAGCCCCCCTAAGCCTATTCGAGTACAAGGCTTATGGTTAAGTTAATTCTCTAATCAGTGTCACAGACAAGAAGTTGTTCTTCAGAACTTAATGAAATCCAACATGAACGGATCACTTTAGGTATTACTGTCTTGCATGTAAAATGCCTCAGCTTCACTGTATGGTCTACCCAAGCATCTTGCAATTGAAATGCTATAGTGCGTTTTATTTAAAAAAAACATGATTGCACGAGGAAATCCTCGAAAAGCATATATTTTCGATTCTCGCTGTGCCCCAAACTAACTTGTGCACTATGATGACAGAGTCTTCAACTCTGTTGCACCCAGACTTTGAAATGGCCGTCCCATTATAATTTGATCAGCAACTTAAAATTTATTTTTTTCAGATGCGCATTTAACTTAACCTAACACCCTGAGACGTTCTCTCAGTTCAGGTGCACAGGATGAATTGCTTTTGTACTACACGTTATATTTGTTCAGGGCTTTCTATGTAATTTTGTTATTTTACTCTGATTTATTGCATCATATTCTAATCCAAAGCTATGTGTTCTGTTTTTTTAACTGTTGCTCATTTAGAATTTTAGTTAGGCGTTTTAAGCATGGAAAGGCGCTATATACATAACATTAATATTGTTAACGTTTGCAAACCCGCAGTGCCCTGATATTGGGGGATGTACAGTGAAAAATCACCGTGTCGATTCGGATCCCGGCCGCTAGATGTCGCGTTTTCTCAAATCGCCGCCAAATGCTGTAAGCGCAAAAGATCAGCGCTGTTCGACACGTTTAATTGCTCGGTTAAGACAAACACTTTGTGGCTGCGAACAAAAGGTGTGTTCAGGAGGCGGGGGTGCGCGATTGTTACGGGGGCCGGAACGGTTTGCGTAAGTAAAGGAAAAGGGGTGTGCGTCCAGAATGTGTAAAACAATCAACTCGTGGAAATGTGACGAGGAGTGAGAGAAAGAGAGAGGAAGCAAGAAGGCAGCGGGGGAGCGCACGACTTTCCAAGTTGGAGGAACAACTTTTGTGTTGTTTCTAATTGACATCCCTGATCGGAGTTGAAATTCTTAGCTGCTTGGCAGTCTTTATAGCGCCAAGGTAAGTCTTTCAAGGCATGTGAACAATGACAGAATATGAAATATTTATGTATTTGTTGTTTTAATGATCTATGAACAAGACACGTTTCCTCGACTGGGCAAAAAAGTAATTGTCCTCGTTTTAAAAGGTATTTTAAGAGCAAGCATAATACAGTATCTCGTTTAGATTCTCTTTAATGGGCTTTTCAGCCCTTGGCAGCGAGTGGTGGGAAAGCGGCCACACGGAGCGAACTGCCACGGCTGCAAGTAATTTGATCGGTTCAGCAGAGGAGGCACCGCGCGCGACTCAACCGTCCGGGTAGGCATGCCGCTCTCCACCCGGGGCCACATGCAGAGCGGCTTTATATCCACGTTTTTCCTTTTCCCCACCGTGTGATCGTCTACCAGTCATTTTAACTTGAAAACGAATTAAACAACGGCTTATTAATTTGCACGTTTTCTGATCATCAACGTGTAACTCGCACATGGTGTCATATACAATCTTCATCGTCTGCGGCTACCAAGGGTCTCTTAGGGAGTAGAAGGAGATCGTAGTTACGCTTATTTGGAGATCTGTTAAATTCTTAATGAAGTAATGACAAATGGACAACAGTGTTTTGTAACTTGAATTAGGTAAGGCGCTATATTATGTAAATACTTGACTAACGAAACCTTTAATGCTGCAAGCATAAACCCATCGAAACGTCCAATTGACCTTGTGATTCTGCTGTTGTAAGCTTTCTTTCAATTGCCAATGTTTAGTGTGAATCTGTGAATGCAGTTATGCACGTAATTTCAGACCGATTTGCCATTGAAAACTCCTTTGGTGAATGGTAGGATGCACACGTGGAGCACCACCAAAATAATATTTAATGCAAATCTACAGGTTCATTCAAACACGCTGCTAAAACCGTACTTTAAACCACTGGTTCATTCAGTAAGTGGTTTTCATGTACTATTCTTTCAGCCAATCAGTCTAATGAAAAAGGTACCCATTGCAAATCACGCTGACGCAGTCTTACACTAACTTCAATCAAACTAATGGGTGTCTGTTAATAAGAGAGACGAAGCGGAGTATTTTATTATTGGACACTTATTGGTAACATAACTACTGCCTGCCATCCGGTTTAATTAAGTACGGTTGATTTTTATTCGTGTTCATTAGCATGAAGTGGCATCTCGGTCGCGCCGCATCCAGGGATGGCCACGGCTTTGATCCTGATGCCACTGGAATAGTCTGCTGCCACCAGAGTCCCCGTAATTGAATTATGCGGATTAAGACACCCTGTAATCAATGCGGCCACGATACTGCACTCCTGGTTATAGTTTCTTGGGTCAGTAATACGGTGCAGTATTCTGGTTAACGGGCAACGTGGCTCGAGTTCATCATCTCCTCATTTTCTAACCCAGTAAACTGG
This sequence comes from Erpetoichthys calabaricus, assembly GCF_900747795.2. Lineage (NCBI taxonomy): Eukaryota > Metazoa > Chordata > Cladistia > Polypteriformes > Polypteridae > Erpetoichthys > Erpetoichthys calabaricus. The sequence goes on from NC_041397.2 coordinate 199,420,654, forward strand.
ATGACGGGAAGTGAGTGCTGCTGTGTTCTAAAGCCAGATCGTCTCTTGCGCTGAGCCATAATCGAGTGCATCAGTTTGCAGTTATAAGCATATATCAGTAACATCAGTGCACATTTTATATAAATCCTCACCGGAAAAACTAGGATGATGTATAGGCAAACACATAATCCAACCACCTTAGTTTTGTAGCGCCTTTTGCAGCAGTCATACTCATGAAGCTCATTGTGTAGACCTAGCGATTTGCCCGCTCGATGTCAGCCACGTTAGGGTTCTAGGTGGTGGGCACAACTTGACCGCACCTGTCGAGCGAGTGGTAGCCACGTTTGATCAAGTTACGATAAAACAAAATGTGTGTGTGTGTGTATGTATAGCTGAATTCCTGTTCGGTAATGTGTAACTTGTGGCGAGAAACGCACAACATGCTTAAATTCCTGCGGGATTATTACGTCTGGGGATTCACACTAATCTTGAGAGTCCGGGAGGCAACGAGCCGCAGGAGACGAAGAGGGAGGAGGATGCGGTTTGCAGTCGAGATGCAAATTACTTTCATGTGGTAGTCCCTGTAAGCAGCACGCATTGCTTTCTGTTACACTGATTGTGCTGTCTCACTGGCTGCTGGCGGCGAAGTGCTACGTGTTGACGGCGCATGTATACCATTGAAGAAGCTGGTCCGGATGGAAGCGGCAAGTGCCCAGTGTCTTTCCAGACCCGATTTCCAAATGCTGCAGCCGTCCACTCCATACTGTCGTCTTCTTCATCTTTCGGCTGCTCCTGTTAAGGGTTGCCACGACGGATCATCTTTTTCCATATCTTTCTGTCCTCAGCATCTTGTTCTGTTACACCCATCACCTGCATATCCTCTCTCACCACATCCATAAACCTTCTCTTAGGCCTTCCTCTTTTTCTCTCACCTGGCAGTTCTATTCTTAACACCCTTCTCCAAATATACCCAGCATCTCACCTCTGCACATGTCCAAACCAACTAAATCTCACTTCTCTGACTTTGTCTCCTAACCGTCCAACTTGAGCCGACCCTCCAATGTACTCCTTTCTAATCCTGTCCATCGTTGTCACACCCAGTGCAAATCTAATCATCTTTAATTCTGCTACCTCCAGCTCTGTCTTGTGCTTTCTGATCAGTGCCACTGTCTCCAACCCATATAACATAGTGGGTCTCACTACCGTCCTGTAGACCTTCCCTTCCAGCTCCCATAACACTCAATGGAAGGGGGTGTCACTAGTTCTAGACTGTCACAATTGACTAGTAAATATCCTTAGTAGCTGCTTACTGTATCTTGTGTGTCCTATTGTGTTATTTCTATCCGTTAAGCAACCTCATCTAGCATGAGTTTGACCTTTTTCTATATGGAATTCTGTACATGAATTGGATGGTTATTTTAATATGATGAAACTGAACAAAGTCTGATACAAGTAAAAATTAAAGTATATTGAGAACCAGAAAGCATGTGATGTTGACAGACACTGAAATGAGCATCTATGGTGGACTGGCATTCCAACTAAAGATGACCCCTATATCCTGCTTAGCACTGCAGGGATTGGCTTTGGCACCTCATTGCCCTACTATTGGACTAACTCATTTTAAACAATGGGCAGAAGTATGATAGAAAATGGGAAAATATCTAACCATCAGCCCAAGGTCCTTTTACTGATGTAACAGGAGGACAGTGGAGAAGATCAAACATTAACAAGGTCACACACTTTTTGTCAATGACCCTGTACTGATAAGGTGGGTATAGACAAGAGATTGATAAAGGATTGAAACACTGCACTGTGCTAGTTTGAAATCTAGTAAAGTAGAAGTGTACCGGAAAGAATTTTTTAAGCCTTTTTCAGAGAGAGAGTGAAAAAATGAATCTCAAGTTTGAATCAAATGTGTGGGAATCACAACTGAAATAATGTCGTGAAAGGGTTTCGTAGGGAAGTTCTCTGACAACAAATAGACTGGTATCAGAAGATTGTAGGTGTGTCACGGACTGATTTGAGGAAAGCACTGCAGACAGTCTGAGGTGATGGAGTTGACAACTTGATAAGTTTATCACATTTAATAGACACCTTTGAATCATACAGGAAGTTGCAGGTACTGTATAATTGGCACTTGGTCTTGTCCCATGTGGTTGTTAAATCTTATTCATGTAGTCATTTCAATTAAATGTCGAGACTCAGTGTCTGTGGAGTCTGTAGAGGTATGAGCTCTGAGGAGAGATTGAAGGAGATGAGCCTTTTCAGTTTAAGCAAGCGCAGATTAATTCTGTGTTCACGTGCTCTCTGAGTCTTCAGTGCTTCAACTTGTGATGCTTCCATTCCCACATTATGTGAATTTCCACTCCGTCATTTTTTGGGGGAAATGTGAGGTTGCAGTTTATTGTTGCATGATCTGCAAAAAAAAAAGCAATTGAAGATAATTTTTTTTTCTTGAAATTAATTAGCAATCTAAACACATCAAATATATATCACTTTGCTCCAAATGAAATTTGATTAAAATTCAAATTGCATATTCAATGCTTACCAGGTTGTATTTTTTTATTTTCTACAATTCTGCGTTTACATGTGCTTTAACAACCCGCTTATTCACAGACACCTGGTTTCTAAAATGCTTTGCAGACCTTTACTTTGGTTATAGAAACCAGGTTAACGCACATAAATATCTCAACAATTAACTCTGTTCTTTTGCCAGACTGTACTTGAGGATTTTTTTTTTTAGTTTGCAAATGTCTGTTGCACTGTGTTACCTTCACTCTTCTAGCAGCCATGTGTAGAAAACAGTGGAAGCGTACGCAAATATTAATTTCCTGAGACAAAAGCTTGGGCGGTCTCCTTGTTGAAATGATCGTTCTCAGTATTTCAGAAATCGTTCAACTTTTGTTGATGAGTTGAATGTAAAGTGCTAAGCTCTGCTACACAATCACAAGAACAGTAGGGTAACATGCATTTGGCATTCTTTTTAACGTAACCTAACACAAAACTTATTGAAGTAAAAATCTGTGCATTATTGTTATCCCAGCAGCACTGGGTGGAAGGCAAGAAGAAAACATACCAGTATGCCACTCCTTTGCATGGCTCAATCAGACAGCCAAGCAGAAAAGAGTGCGACCCATGCATTCCTGTAATAACTGAAACACAATAATAAATTGTCAGGTTAGCTTTCATCCAGATGTTTGATATGTTGAAACAGATAGGGTGACACAGTGGCTAGTGTTTATTCTACAAATCTTTGGGGGCTCGGATCGAGAATATTAAAAGGGGTATTGATGTTATTAACTTCACAGCATGTGAATGACTACATTTATTTACAAAATACAGGAACGTTATCACATCTGGCAGTGTTTCTGCTTAGTTTCAGGGTTCAGATATGGGCTTAGGATTTATTAACACATTTTGATCAGTGAAATGTTCAGGTTTCTCCATACAAAACAAGAAAAAGGAACTCAAATATAATGCACTGTTTACACATTACATCAAAGGAGAGCTCCATAGGTGGGCTCGTGTGTGTAAGCGAGGCTTTTTAAGAAAATAGGTTTTGCTTTAGCCAGATTATTCACTTTATCCTGGTTTTGTATATGCACACAGACGCACTCGGAGAATTCAGGGAGCTTTATGTTCACTGAAATGTCCAACTCCTAGCGCTGAGTTTGTTGGGCGATCACATGGAACTAAATACATGCAGAAGTCAAACAAAAACAGTTATTTTTGCAGAACATTACACATTGCTTTGGGAGATTTTGGCGGTTATGACACCCTGATCAGGTAAATTATTAAGCTGATGATTTGAAAGCTGGGCAAGAATTTACAAGAATAAATCAGCAAGCATGGCAAAGAGTGAAACAGAGAACCTGAATTACTTTAACTTGTAGTTTACCTACCAATAGTGAATTAGCACTTAGAAGTGTATGTGTGACCGTTCTTCCCGTTCACATACTTTCACAGGTTAGCACTGGCTATTTTGCTGAGAGGTAATGAGATTAAAAGACAGACACTACAGAGATTTAGTCTTGATATTTAAATGACTACATGAATAAGATTTAAAAATGCTGAAATATTTAAAATTAGTAACATGTAAAAAATAACCTTATTCTTTTAAGTCATATAAATCGTCTACCAAATAGCATGTGAATGCAGTATAAGAGGTGACATGATTGAAGTTCATAAAATTATGAAGGTACTTCGTACAGTAGATCGGAGCAACTACTTTAAAGTAAATTCTTCAACAACAACAACATTTATTTATATAGCACATTTTCATACAAATAATATAGCTCAAAGTGCTTTACATGATGAAGAAAGAGAAAAAAGACAAAGTAAGAATTTAAATAAGAGAACACTAATTAACATAGAATAAAAGTAAGTTTCGATGGCCAGGGAGGACAGAAGAACACAAGGACACAGCAGGAAGCTTAAAGGAAAATGCTGCATAAATGTTAAAAAGATTGTCTTCCCGCAAAGAACCATAGACACATGGATTAAATTGCCAGGTAGTGTGGTGGAGTTTAGAACTTTAGGAATCTTCAGATCTCTACTTGGTGTTATTAGAGAACCTAGGTGAATAGTATGGCTGGTTTTTTTGGTCTCAATGGCCTGTTTTCATCACCGTTGCTCTTAAACTTGCTCACAGTATTACAGTTGTGCATTTTACAGGTTGACCTGCAGTTCATGAACTTTGCTGTCTCATCCCATTAAACTTTTTAACCATCTGTGTGCCCTTTGTGGCTAGGGTCCCAGATGAGTCCACTTGGATTTCATACTCTTCTTCCCATGGTTTTTTGTATACCTCGGAGTGTTCAGTTTTGTAACTGTTCATTCCCTGCATGACACTTAGTATTTGTTAGCATCCCAATGCACATTTCTCATGTATATTGCCAGTTCTGAATTCTGTCCTTTTTGTGTTTCTTTTTAAGGTAGGCCATTTAAAATCACACCACCAGAAATTATGCCAAAATTACTGCTCTATCACCTCCCCCCGACATGAGCTTTTTTTCCTATTGTCTTTAATTGTGAAACAATAAAGCCACAGATCTTAAGAAGAAAGTGAAATGCATAAATAAAGCAAATTAAACATCCGTGTGTGACAACACACTTCCTTTAAAAACCTGTCTTTCAATAAATGTTAATTGCACATCGTGGTGTATTTTCTGACAGATCAAGACCAAATGCGAGTCTTTTAATTAAAGGCAGAAATTGGCATCGGAGTAAGCCTTCAGTCGGGACAAAGCCCAGCAGCCACTCGGGTGTGTCAAGACAGGATTATAGAGCCTCTGTGTTTTATGAAAATGAATGCCACTTAATGGCCGCCTGAAGGACAGGCCTATAGTTCATTGCAATGAGTATGAACTTTACCACAGTTACAAGAAAAAGTGTTTCTTTGACTAATTAAAGATGAATGAAGTCCTTTCAGATCACTCACAAAACATGTGGCCTTGGGCGCGAAGGACAAATGCTGTTAGTAGGTACCCTTACATTTTATACATTACTCTCAGGCAGTTTCGGACACTCAATAAATATTTTGGTCAGAACAAGCTGGGTCAGGTTGCACCTTTGTGCATCGGCGTGGGTGTAAATTAGCTGAATGGTGTTGTTGCAGTTTGGTGATCCTCTTATATCCTTATGTTTGCACCTATTTGTCAAACTACTTTAATTCCACCCCTCATTCTTTGGTTACAGAGTTTGTGTTCAGTTGTGCTGCCAACTCTTGAACTGTGAGGACAAGAATCGCTGTCTCTCGTCTGTAGCATAGCTGACTCTGGGTTACTTTGTATTATTTTTTTTTAATTCTTTTTTAATTTTAGGTCTGTTCTGCACTTATTTTTTCCAGGGTGATGGTGCTGAGAGGAAGAGATAACCATCAGACTAAGGTTGCTGTCTTCCTGTTTTGGTTGTCATATTAACTGTATCATTCAGAACATTTTCTCTATGGGCATTGCACATAGACACTTCTTCAAATTAGCAAAGCAAGCAGAGAGTAGAAACATCTTTATTTTTAATTGGGTCATCATTCATTTTTTCAAGTCATGTTTCTAGTGTAGGGCAGAAGGATGTCTATCCATACCACTGTGCACACCACAGAAACCAACCCTGGATTGTATGGCAGTCCATTGTAATGCACACTCATTCACACACAACCAGTTTAGATTTGACAGGTGATGTTTTTAGGACCTACAGATAAAGTATATACAGACATTAGAAAAACTGTCCACATAGATGGCCAACATGCTGGGAGTTAGCTGCAAGGCATATGGTCCATGAGGCAGCAACACTAACCATATGGTGTACTAATTGCTATAATACAGTAGAATTATGTGTATTTTAGTAGCAAAATTAATTTAAATAGTGAAATCTTTAAACATATTCCAAGTCCCAGGTATCGCTAGTACAGTGATCCCTCACTATATTGCGCTTCGCCTTTTGCGGCTTCACTCTATCGCGGATTTTATATGTAAGCATATTTAAATATATATCGCGGATTTTTTGCTGGTTCGCAGATTTCTGCGGACAATGGGTCTTTTAATTTCTGGTACATGCTTCCTCAGTTGGTTTGCCCAGTTGATTTCATACAAGGGACGCTATTGACAGATGGCTGAGAAGCTACCCAACTTACTTTTCTCTTTCTCTCTCTCTTGCATTTTCTCTGATCCTGACGTAGGGGGTGTGAGCAGGGGGGCTGTTCACACACCTAGACGATACGGACGCTCGTCTAAAAATGCTGAAAGATTATCTTCACGTTGCTACCTTCTGTGCAGCTGCTTAGTGAAGCGACATGCTGCATGGTGCTTCGCATACTTAAAAGCTCGAAGGGCACGTATTGATTTTTGCATGTTTGTTTTTCTCTGTCTCTCTCTCTCTCCCTCTCTCTCTCTCTCTCCCTCTCCCTGCTCCTGACGGAGGGGGTGTGAGTTGCCGCCTTCAACAGCTTTGTAAGGCAGTGCTTCGCATACTTAAAAACAAACAGCCCTATTGATTTGTTTGCTTTCTCTGTCTTTATGACAGTCTCTGCTCCTGACGCACACTCCTTTGAAGAGGAAGATATGTTTGCATTCTTTTAATTGTGAGGCAGAACTGTCATCTCTGTCTTGTCATGGAGCACAGTTTAAACTTTTGAAAAAGAGACAAATGTTTGTTTGCAGTGTTTGAATAACGTTTCTGTCTCTCTACAACCTCCTGTGTTTCCGCGCAAATCTGTGACCCAAGCATGACAATATAAAAATAACCATATAAACATATGGTTTCTACTTTGCGGATTTTCATATTTCGCGGGTGGCTCTGGAACGCAACCCCCGCGATGGAGGAGGGATTACTGTATAGAATAGTATAACCTAGTAGATAAATGTATCTTTTCACTTTCAGGCAGGTCATTAGGGAGGCCAGGTAACTGCAAGCTTTATTGGTCAGCACTCCTGTTTCATTGTTATGCTTGTTTCTGCTGTTAGTGAGAAGTGTCGAGACAGTGAAGGACTGGAAAATGGACTCTTTAGACACATACAATAATTGTAATGTTATGGCTCTATGAGTGAAACCTTTTTTTATTATATTTTAACATTATGCACATGAATGGTGGCAACAGCCACTGAATGAGTTTCCCCAGTTATGCCTCCAAAGTATCTGAAATGTTAGAAAAACTGAAAAATACTATAATGTATGGGTTAGGTGTGTAAAGGTGTCTATTTAGTGCCAAAAGCTTGACGTTTTTTTTGCAAACTTACTAATCTTACTGGTCAAGGATTTTTGGATCATTTAGTGTGTACCCACTTAGAGTACACACTAAACACATGCAAAAACTAAACAAAAATATTTTTGCAGAACATCACACATTGCTCTGGGGAGTTTGGCAGTTAGGACTCCCTGGTTAGGTAAATCATTAAGCTGATGATTTGAGAGCTGGGAGGCCGACTAGTTGTCTATCTCCTGTCTGGCCATATTAAACATTGCAATAGTTTGAACTCTATTATCAGTGTTGCTTCATGAGACACTTAACCCAGGAAAAACAAAACTTGCATTGGAAACATTCTGAAATGTAGTTCAAATTAGTAATATGTTAAAAAAAAAACCAACCCTGTTAATTAAATTTATCTAAAGTGGTTACTCTATTACTGAAATAGTTTTTAACAATTCTGTTTTATGGGAGATTCTAAATTGGCCCTGCATGCATGAATGTTGGACCTGTACCCCATCCCAGGATAGTTGGTTCCTGTTTTGTGCTGGGTGCTACTAAGAAGGACTCTGGTTTCCACCTCTGTCAGGATTAAATAGTTAACACTCTATTTTAATTTTATTCATTTAATATTTGGTGATGGGTGTCACCATTTTATGTGTTTGTTTTATACAAACACTTCCATTTTAGTATGCATGGTTGCTGGGAGGCTGTGAATTGTCCAGCATGTAATGCAAAAACTATGTGTCATGATGTCATGGTGGCCACATTAAAAAAAAAAAAAAAAAAAAGATGGTTGAATACTAAGATTAAACATTTTTTGTGGAATTTTCTACTTGGACGTTTATTGTGTTGAGACTAGTATTGTTATTGATTGTGAATTTAAGACTGTTACATTACGCAACTTTTCCAACAACTCTTAAGCCAGTCAGAGGCAGTTGGCCACTTGCTCCCATGAAGCCAGTTGGCTACGGTGGAATACTAAGCACTCACTCTATCTAGTCTGGGAGTCACTACGATCAAATCAGACAGGTTTGATTTTGTCTTCAGTCAGACTCTGTGTGCATCAGAGCTGACAACCAATACATACGTACTCATCCAGAAGTACATTGCATGTAACATAGGATGAGAACTAAGGAACACAGGTTTTTTGGACCTCGCAAATGGAAGAGAAGCTTGCATGTTAGATATTACAAATTTTACATAGAACAATAAAATGGAAAGGGAAAAAAGGGGGCAGACATTGTGGCAAACCTTGCTGTACCTTTTTAACCCTTCATATAGCAGCGACTCCGTCGGGCAGCGATCTATTGGCTGTCACACAAAGAGGTTAGCACAACCGCACCGAAAGACTGGCACTCAGTCTGTGAAGTTGTCATGGGCAGCAGTTTAAAATAACTGAATTGTCTGGTGACAAGACTGGGGACTGTGATCAGCAAAAGTGACATACACCATGACTAGAAGTTGTGTAATGTGACATTGGCTTTGGTGAACCTAGAATTGTGGTGATCTTAGCAACTTGTGACTAAACGTCTCCAAAGTCTCTCAGATCTCTGCAGACTTTTATAGAAAGATCACAGTGGTCATGATACCTACAACTGCACTGGATTAAGAGAATAATGGATACATAGATAAAAATATATACAATTTATTAAGTTTACAACCCTTCTAGTTAAGAAATGTATAATTTGAGATTTATTGAGTCTTACATTATAAAACAAAAGTCTCATGGTGTGCCTTCTTAAGCAGCTTCACTAATAGCTTTGTTGAGGTTTTTCTGCTTAACTTGGCTTGCTGTCCCTCTATTTCTGTACAGTACACTTTTTAAACATTTTTTTTAGCCAACAATTTTAACCTGAGCTGCTTACAGACTGGCACAGTTGTATATTTCTGCATTGAAAGCAATGCACAATTAGGTGCCTTGTTCACAGTTGAACCACAATCCAGCTATTTTACAGTTCAAAATTTTGGCCACACTGATAATGATGTTAAGGGTCTGAGCACCTTTTTAATATTTACATGCTTATATTTCAGATTCAGTTAACCGTAGCACATTCTTTCTTGCAGTTTTGCCAGTAGCATGAAAATAACTATTCCAGTTTATTGATTCAGTAAAGAGAGACTTGTGTGTAAAGTGAAGTACAAAGAAATGTGACTTGAAGTGCACAGTTGGCACTTGAGCAGAAGCGGATATAACATTGTTTTCCGATGTTTGACCTACAGAAATATCAGTTAGTATGTTTTTTTTTTTTTTTTTTCTTATTTCATGGGTTCTGATCTAATCCTTCTCAATCCTAACCTCTTAATGAAAAGGCCCACCTCTGTTATAACCTCTGCTTTTTCCTTCTTAGTTCTCCAGTTCATAATCTTGACTATGTATTTTCACTCTATCAGAAAATAAAAAGCAAATGTGTTTTTTTTATATTAAAGAGTGAATTCAGTCTTGTGGTTGTAATCAACAGTTTTCCACCTGTATTTATTTGAATGTTACTTTATGAACCAAGCAATGTAGTCTTTTGCTTCACAGCGCCATCAGGTCTGAATCTCAGTGATTACATGCAGTTTGTATGTTCTTCGTGTGTCTGAAGGAGTTTTTCCTCTGGTTTTCCTTCTAAGATCCTCCCCTACAAATAAAGATATTTAGGTCGATTAATTGAAAACTCAAAACTTACCACATGGAAGGAACACACCCTGGTATATCCAGGAAAGGATCGTACCTTGTGCCTGATGCTGCCAGCATTGGCTTCAGCTCAAGAAGTATCCTTGCTGTAGAGTTGATCATTAAATACACATTTGTCTGAGTTGTATTAATTTTCAGCATGCTTAAAAAAAAAAAAAAATAAATAAATTAAAAAAATCCACAAAATTAAATGCTGGTAAATTGAATTATAAGTGTACTGCATTATTGCTTGTCTCTGAGGAAAGAAAATTGAATCTTTCTGAATTTAAATTTCCGCATAGACAAAATGCCACATTTAATTAGGCATGAGTCTCAATGGTTGGAAGCTCAGATGGTCTGAAAACAAGCAGCTATAGTGTTCTCCAAGGATGCTGGTTGGAATGTCGGATTAGGAAGTGACTTTTAATCAAAACAGAATTCTTTTTGTTCCGAGCAGTCTGGCAGTTGGTTACGCTTGATTTGTTTGTTATTAAACATTTTACACTCTATGCCCAAATTGTTTTATTAAGCTTTTGTTTACCGAGTTACAGAAAGTACTGTGCTTTTCCTGATGAAATATATTGAAAAAGGATTTGTAACTTTATGACCATCCAAAGTATATTGGAGGCTGCTAATGATACCAATTTGGAAGTACAAATCCTTTTTTTCTATTGTACAATATGGCAAAATGGCAGTTTTAAAGCTTGTTAGTTTTACATCAAAGTTATTTAAGTTATATGAATTGTGGATAGGGTTTTATGGCAGCCCTGGAGCTGTTCTACCGAGTATTACCTTTTGAAATTGTTTTGAAAGATCACATGCCAGAATTTGTGTTTGATTTTGTGAAGTAGGTTTTTTTTTTTTTTTTTTTTTAAACTTTGCTCTTAGATTTAGTCGTCTTTAAATAAAATAATAAGTAGCTGTACCCTTTGTTTCTTCTACTTTTGAGGACGAATTCAGCTCAGTGTACTTTGTAAATGTCATGTAGTGAAGATGTCTTAAATCAGTGAACATTCAATCAGTGTCATGGTAAAGGCAATGGGTTTACGAGTTCAAGCTGGTGTTGCCAAAATAATTTTAGTAAAATATATGACAATACTTAATTCATGAAAGGTTTCCTTAGTAATTTTATGCTTAGTATTTGTCCGCTGTCCTTATAACTACAGTACAAATTAATAAACATTTATCAAAACCTGCATCTGGGATGATGGAGCATACCTGCCCCTAAAGGCCAATCAAGCTATGCATTGCACCGTGCAGCGGAGTCTCTTCCATAACCAAAGTACGTAGACTCTTTAATCCAACTGTTTTCATAACCTGGTTTTTAAATTTTATCTCCAGGAAAGATCTGTAATCATCTCATTTGGTTATTGTTGTTTAAGCTTCATGTCCCTGAAGTTTAGAATCATCCATTACAAATGTACTGAGACCATTTACTTTAACCTTGCACAGTACTACAGTCATTTTATGTTATTAAAAATATCGGTTTCATTGCTTTAGCATCAAGTAGTCATAATGCTGGTATGGGGTGCATATGAATTCCATTTATGCCATTTATAGCATCTTTAAATGTAAGCAAATTACAGAATTAAACAAAATGTTATTTGCTAATTCACATCAGAATATTAAGGTTTACTGCACCATTTTAATATGCAAAAAATAGGTTATGCATTATTAGTTTTAGTGATCTTGTTTAGATTCCTTATAATGATGACTTTTGACAAAAGTCAAGTTTGATGGCAAATTTTTGTTTTTTGCTGGTGCACTAGCAATTTCCGTAGGTATTGATCTCAATTTATTTCTTTTTTTAGTACCTCTTTATCAATAATAATGAAGCAGAGTCATGAGTGGTAATTATTCTATAATTTGCGTGCCTTTCCCGAGTCTGCACTCTCTTATCTCTGGCCTTTGTGCTAATGTGTACATGAGGGCCAATGTCCAATCTACAGGTGTCCTTGGATGAGTGTATTATTTTTTTTTTTTTTTTGGCAAATAATGTGCTTTCCCGACCTCCAATAAATGGACAATGACTTTTCTGTAAAGGTACAACTGCATGTTTGTTATCATCTGTGTTTAAGAAGAGTTCAAAATGCCCTTGTTTTGATATTTGCTAGAAGTCGGTACTTTGCAATCATCTTACTTAAGTGCTGAGTTTTCTTCGATAACAAAAAATTCAATTCATTGCTCATATGAGAGACTGAAATGTGATACTTTTTGTTACCTTTGTTATTTTCATATACAAGTAGGAAACCATTTGGATAGTAGCATTCAGTGTAGCCAATTTGTTAAAGATCTTGGAAAATACTGTTGTTATTTTTTCATTAGCGAAAATAAGCGTTTTTCATACATCCACAGCTTTCTTGACAAGAACAAGACCTTCTCATGTCAGATGACTTTTTCAGTGGTTTTCAGTCACATATGTTATTTGAATAATTCTAGTGAGTCGGAGGCAGTCTTATTGTGCTCCTCTATCTGCTAGCTTTATATTCTGTCATGCTCTCTGACTCGGTCAAACTAGTCTGCAACTCACCCTGACAAAATCAAACAAGTCATAGGGGTGGGCTCTGTATGTGCAAGAGCTGAAAACCAAAGAGTACTCGGCATAATGTGTGTAATGCAACTACAACAGATAAGGAACGTGGGTTTTATTGACGTCCCCAAAAAGAATAGAGACTCATCTGTCTTATGTCTCGTGTGTACGTAACATGACAGAATGGGAAAAAGAAAAAAGGGCCGAGATTACAACTGAGCTTGCCATCCGGAGAAGCATTCATACACCAACTGGGTCAGTCTTGCAGCACCTTATTGGCCGTCGGAGACGAAGAACATACCTGCAATAAATTGAAAATGTGAAATTGTGCTAGCAGGTCCTCGAGGAATTGCATAATTTGTAATAACCTGCAACGTCCAGTTGTGACATACTCGGGTGATAGGATCACCAACTCATTTGTCAAATTTGCTATCCCCTTGGATTAGAAGTCATGTAAAGTGCCACTGGTTTCAGTTTGGAGATGGTGTTCAGCCTGTTGAAAGTGTTTAAACTCATGCAATATGGTAACAAATGAATTTCTTTTAAACACAGTCCACAGATGCAGAGAAATAAGTTTCTTATAAGAATCCGCTGCATTTGGCATTTGATATTTTTGTATTCGGTTTTCTGTACATTAAATAAGGGAGAAACCTCAAACTTATTATCAGTACCTGTCCACTACCCAAGGTTGGTCACACTTCTTCCCCATACTTATCAGTCGTAGGCCACTGTATTGATTTCCAGACGTGGTCACCTATACTGTCCTTCGCATGGTGACACCCCTTATAACTGGTTTCCCTGTTGTTGTATTTGAGCCCCGCGTATAACTACATCTCTTCAGATAGTGGTTTGGCCTCTGATTGTGTGCTGCTGAATGAGCACAATACCAGAGGCATAGAATGTCTAATAACAAGCAAAATAAAGGTGAAGTAGATGTTTTCCACTTACTGGAATTACAAATTAATTCTAGACAGAGCAACTGTGTAGTCTAATAAGATTAACTTCCTCCATGTGAGTTTAATTTGACCAGAGCTGCCGAAATCTCTGTCCAGATGGTCCTAACAAATGATCTGCTTATTTGTCTTTTTTTTTTTTTTTTTCTTTCTTTCTTCAAAATGAAATGTGCGGAATATGTTGTGGATACTATTTGTAAGTCATATGTCCTAAAGACAACAATTTCCCATAAGAATGTGCCTGCAGGTTTTTCCAACCATTAATCAATTTATTTTCTGACTCACACATTCCCAGTGAGTTTCCCCACTTTAATTTGTATTGTAGCAACATGCGTTGAAATAATGACATGATGCTGCCAAATATGCAAATGAATGTCATGCTTATGCCCACATAGAAAGAGTGGTCCACAGTCCGGTGCTTTTTCATTAAACTTCAAGAGGGTGAGTTGTGCTTCATGAACAATGTCCTCTAGGAGATTAGTTTACATTCAATTTTTTTAAAAACTTCCAGGCGCCAAACTCCTTTCTGTATATGTAACATTCAAGCTTTAGGGATTGTAGGGCTGCAAACTGACATTAATTTGGGTGGCAGGGTGCCTGATATACCAGACAGCATATGGCCTTTCAGTTTTTGCAGTGCATCTAATGACAAAGACAGTCTCACCCAAGAATGTCCTATCATATTTTTACCTTTTCTCAAAAGGTCCAAGTCAGTTTTCAGTTGACTTTTGTATAGCGCATGTCACTGAATACTGGCTGAGAGTGCTATGACCAGTTCACAGGTAGAATACAATTACAAATTTTACAAAGTACATAAAGCACACACAAAATCTTACAGGTTTGATGTCGCACAATTAAATAAAGCAATTCCAAACTTTTTAGCATAACTGAACCCTAATGCTTCTGATGGTTAGACCCCACAGTGCTGGTGGTGATGGGAGGAGAGGGGTACAAAAAAGAAGAAAGCGAATGTTCCAGAGGTTTAGGTGGTGCAGTTACTCTGCCTGAAGAGTCACTGCAGATTCACTTTTGTTTAACTCATTCAGGAAATTGCTCTGTAACTGTACCAAAAAAAAAAAGGCTTTGCTCGAGGGCATAAGATGACTCACAGCCTGAGTGGGGACTCCCATAATTACACACCCTTGGTTTCACAATGCATCAATAGACAAACCAATAATGAAAAAAAAAGAAAAGAAAAGTGATGCATCGACATTTGGGTCATAACCAGTTTTTATTATACTTTTTTTTTTTTTGCCCCACCTCCTCTAAATTATACATTTGGGAAAAAAAAACTTAATTCATTCTGGCGGAGATGGTGAGTTACAGCTGTTAATGTTATTTCTAACATTCATCATAACCATCTGTTTTTTGTTTTCTTTTTCCCAGAAAGACATGGATTATTCACTGGTGGCCATTGCTTTGCTTGTCTGTGCGCTGCATGTGACAGCTACACGGAGCTGCTACCCAGGATGCCGCTGTGAAGTGGAAAGCTTTGGACTTTTTGACAGTTTCAGCCTGACAAAGGTAGACTGCAGTGGAGTTGGACCCCATTTTGCCCCCATACCAATTCCCCTAGATACATCGTACTTGGATCTCTCATCAAATGCTTTGGAAACCATTACTGATTCCATGTTGATGGGACCTGGTTACACCACCCTGGTCAGTCTTGACCTGAGCAAAAACCACATTGCCAGAGTGAACAGCGGTTCATTTTCTAAGCTACGTTACTTGGAGACTTTGAATTTAAGCCATAATTATTTGGATGCTCTTCCAGATGGCTGTTTCTCTGGTCTGCCACTAACTGATGTCGACCTTAGCAACAACAGACTGCAAGAATTCAGGCTGGACATCTTTTCTTCCAAAGGTCACAGGAAGCCCATCACTGTTGACCTTTCCAATAATAGACTTGCATTGGTTTTCAGGGACCCACACATAAGCTCCCCTAATATTAAGAGCTTAAATCTCTCTGGAAACAAGCTGGCATCCGTTCCCAAGCTCCAGAACGTCCCCTTGCGATACCTTAGCCTTGATGGCAATCCAATTTCTGTTATAGAGGAAAACTCATTTTTAGGTTTGGAGGACTTATCCTATTTATCCCTCAGTGGTCTCCCTACACTGAGTGTGATCAAGCCTAATAGTTTCAAGAGCCTCCCGAATCTTCAGGGTCTGGATTTATCCAACAATATGGAGTTAAAGTCCCTGAGCTCTGAAGTCTTCAGTGGCCTCCAGTCTTTACAAGAGCTGGACCTTTCCAATTCTGGTGTAATAACTGTACCCGACAAAGCTCTGAAGTATTTAACAAATATCCGAAGCATCACCCTGGGACAGAATGTGCTTTGCCAAAAGACAGTGAAACATGGTCAGTTTCACCGGCCGGTGGGACATTTTAAGAACGAAGAAGTGATCACTTGCGATTTCATAAGTACTAGTCTCTGAACTCAATTCTTCCTTCTTCTGTTGTGTTTTCAATAATTTTTCAACCAGCATGCTGAAAAACTACACTGCGTAGGCCATATATACCTGTTACGTGCCTTTTCAAATTCAATATGAACTTCCTGCCAAAACTTGATTTGATGTTGTATATTTTGTACAATGTAATTTAATTATTAATTTTGCACATTTTTCACTTTGTATGTGTTATTCAGCTGATGCTGTGAAATAACTTTTGTTTCCTGCTTTATGGGTGTTGAAAGTGAGGTTGGAATGTTTGGAAACATTGGTGAGGAACTGTAGGCACCTATGATCTTCTGAATTGTGTGACGTGGCTCTTGTCACTGAGTAACACAATTATTATAGTAAATGGTAAGATACCCAAGGCATAACTTATCAGATATGTTATCTCCTGGATATCATAATATTAAATAATAGCGGCTTCTAGTCCAAATTAGATGTTAATCTTGAGACAGATTATTGATCCACTGAAGGGACGCATGGAGTAGCTTTATATGTAAAGTCCAGTTCTGCACAGAACACCTCCAGTTAAGTTGTGTGTAACAGTGCAAACTGAAGTACCAGTTGGCATTTCACCACTTTATAACAACATGCAAGTTTTGTATGCTGGTCTCTGGTTTCTTCTGCTATACTCAACCAAAAAATAGCTGTTATGTTCTGGATTGTGGTCATCATTTACCAATTTAAACTTAATTTTAAATACATGCATATTATTCTGTGATTCAGAGCAAAACCAGAAGACCCTGCTGCTGCCTAATCACTGTTTTCTCCCGCAATTCTTTGCTGTCTTTTGAAAGTTTGAGTTTTGTTGCTTTGTTTTTTGTTATGAAGACTTCATAACATTTTCTTCTTTATTATTATTATTATATATGGTCTTTATTGACTAGTTATTTATATTGCAGTTGAGCAGAACGCAAGTTCAGTATGGATTTCAACTATTATACTTTCTAAATTAGTTTTCAGTCATGGTGCATTTTTCAGTTGTTCCTTTACTTGTTTTTTGGGGCGTACAAGTCAGCGCAAGAAATTTCATTTCAGACAACGAGAAGCCATGAAGGATTTTATCAAAACCTCAGCTGAAATCTGGCAGTGTTGTTTGGCAAACCACCATTTCCTGGCTAGGGCTCTTGTTGCATTTTTACATGTAGAAACAACGTGCCTGACCTGTGGTTTTACATTTAAAACAAAAAAAAAACACTGCATACATCATCCAAGTTTTAAGAGAGAAACATTTTATATAGATATATATATATATATATATATATATATATATATATATATATATATATATATATAATATATATTTATTTCTGTTGGGATTCCTGGTTTGAATGTGAATGAGAGTTTGGTTTTTTTTTTATTATTATTATTATATTAACAATTTATCTGATGTAACCGTTGAGCCAAAAAATCCAAATTGCATTCCATAAACTCAACACACAAACATTTATTTAAGTCTACCCAGGCATATTTTTGGTAAGCTATTTATTTCTTGCATTTTTTCTTAATTTTCATTGCTTTCTTACAGACTGTTAAAAGTATTTGAATTATTGTGAAGCTATTATAATTATACCTCCCGTTATAAATGTATGATTTATTTCTATCCCATATAATTCTACTGGAGGTATGAGCGTACTTAAGGATGTGCCGTCTCGAAACAGATGGCCCATTTCATTAGGAAAACTGTCTTTCCAGAGCACTTGAATCAAACCAAAGGAAGGGAGAATTGCTAAAAACTGTGCTTGTAGTACGGAATGCTTTGAGCCTTTACATTTCATCTAGAATGTCACAGCCAAACTCGGAGATGTGCTACATTTCAAGGCAGTAAGTTGTGAAGATTAAATAATGTTCTCATTGTTTTGATGACATCACTATTCTCTATAAGCGGATATGTTTTCCACTTTAGCTGCGATAGAGAAGAAGTAGAACATTCAGAAGAACAATGAGGCGTGTGTTTCAGTTTTTGAGCCATCCTAACTACTTTTTTTTTCTTTTTTGTCATTGTAATTTTGACCATATGTCTTTAATACAAATTTTTATATTTTTTTTTGTTTAAAATGTGCACAGCAAAAAAACATCCAGTGACGAGTAGTATCTTGCAATACAAAACATTTATTTCCTAAAGAGATCCTTTTCTTTATTTCTGCAGGCAGGAAAAGAAAAGTTGTTTTTTTTTCTCTCTTTTGGCAATAAATGGCTGTCAGTATTAGAATTTTTTTAACCCTTGTAAAATGATATGACAATCCACATTTTGACTGCAATATGTAAATATGTCTTAAAGTAGATTGTTTTTTTTATTCATTTTTAATATGTGTATAACTATTTGATACTGCAATAAATGCTTACTCTTGTACATTTCACGTTGGTGTTTATTCTTTCGAAACTTTAAAACAGTGTGAGACTCCGGAGAGCTGTGGTACCGGTATGTGACTGTGCTCCTGAAAATGTGTGGAATCCCAGCTCCCTTTACTCATGCAAGTGATCTCAGAAATAAACCTTCAAGTTCATGTATGTAAGGGCTTGTATGAACAGAGCTGGAGTTGAGTGTATTGGGAAATCTCAGGTCTGGACCTACCTAGAGCATGTTTGAGTAATTTCTCTGTTCAGCTTATACGTGAACAAAGCCAGGAAGAGCACAAAAGACACACAAGATGTACTAATGGTAATATAAACATATAAGAAAGAGTCTGACAATAATGTAGTAAACTGACTAAAAGTGACATAAAATAGATTATTATAAATAAAGTACAAGAGATAAATGAGTACAGTGAAGTGCACAAATGTAGGAACCCTTTTACCTGCGTGGGTCTACCTGGATAAGTTTTGAACCATTTCTACCAGGTGGCGATGGCTCACCTCTCCATTACCAAAAATTAGAATTCCTCCTTAACTCTTTCTGTACTTTGGACATAATCAGTTTCTTATTCCTAGCCATTTATCAGCTTCTCTGTGCACTCTTTCCAGCTCATCTCCAGGCTCCATAAGTCTCCAGCCATGAAGTGGTTTAAACTCCATCCTGGTGTCTCTTGTGTCCAGGCATGTATTTAATAGATGAACCTATAAAGTCTTGGAGCCACCAAGCTGCAGTGACCTCTAGTGGCCCCTGAACCTTCTGCACCTATTAAAGGGCCACCTCAATGAGGCAGTCTCTGGGCTGCCTTAGGGCCATATTTCATTACACAACTTTTCTAATTTTCAGTTGCAGGCTTAATTTATATAATCTTAGTGACTCGGAGCACTCCTGCGATGACCAGTTGTGTGGTCTGACATACCCAACTTCTCAGTCAAAGCAGTCTGTAAGTCACCACAAAAAACTGACTTTGTCTTAAGTCTTGGGTGGGCTCTGTGTGAATGAGAGCTGACAACCAATGGCCGCACATCCAGAAGTCTATGATGCACCTATGAGGAATAAAGGACATGACTGTTTTGGACCTGAGAAACAAAGAAGGGTCTTGTCTGACTCATGTGGTGTGTTTTTATGTATGATGACAGAATTGCAGACAACATAAGAAAGAGATTGCAGCTTAACTCTTCATATCTAGAAATCCTTCACATGCATAGATAACCAGGGCCAGATTAAAACCCTTAGATGCCCTAAGCACTAAGTAATTTTGGTGCCCCCTTACACTAGTAATTCATAATATTAAAACAATAACAACCTAGAAAATAAAATTTTATGTTATTATTGAAAATTCAAAATTAAACAAAACATACTTATAGTAAGAAGGAAAATAATATTTATTTTTGTATGCTTCATTTTATTTTTATCTTAATAATTTTCTCCTACTTTTTTTTCCTTGCAAACTCTTTGATTAGATCTTCATAATCAATCTTACGTAACACATTTGCTTCTATACATAATAGAGATAAGGCATCCAGCCTGCCTTGATGCATAGTTGTTCTGAGGGGATTTTTAATATACTTCAACTGAGAAAATGAGCTCAGCTGAGCAGTTTGTGACCATTAATGTTAAAAATATACGAAAGGCAATGTCTACATTTGGAAAAGCACACTCAATATTGTCTTCTAAAATTATTTTATAAAGTTCTGCATGACTGAATCTTGTTTTTACATTTTCTGTTGCACTGAACTTATGGCGCACATATAAATGAAACTGCTGAAGTTCAGCTGAGAAATTACTGTTGAAGTAATGAAAACTGTAGATTTACCATTTTGATTATTTAATTTATTTATGGCTTTTGTGTCAATTTAGCAAATCTATTTACACATATTCTTAGTACAAGATTTGAAGAATATTTTGTGAAAATGTTGTTAAAAAATCTTTATCAGTAAAAAAGTTATAAACAATTTTATGCAATAATAATCAGCTGTATGATTTTCACTTTTACATAATGTAAATGAATTTAAAAATATCCAAGAATAGAATAAAATTCACTTACCAGAATTCTGGTATATTAACTGGGACGATTTCTTGTTTTTGCTTAAAACAGAAAATAACGCTTTCTACGCACTAGAAATTTATTTTAAGTTAAATAACAGATAATTCACGAAGGGGCCCGGTCTTAGGTATTATGGGGCCCTAGGCGAAAGGGGGGTCCAGGGGCCCCCTGAGGGGGGCAGAGCCCCCCTGGAAGCTCTGCGAAATGCGTGAAAATTAGACCAAGGAGTCGATCCGGGGCCCCCCGGACGCCGGGGCCCTAGGCGGTCGCCTACTTTGCCTATGCCTAAGGCCGGGCCTGATTGGGACAAATAATGCTGTAGTATATTTAAGTATATATGACAATTGCTCACTCGGACAATTTGTTTTGGGGGCCCCCAAGAAGGCGGGGGCCCTAAGCTATAGCTTGTGTAGCTTATACGTAAATCCTGCACTGTTCACGAAACACAACAATTACGTTATAATAATTTTTAATCAGCTATTAACTATTATTTAAACATATAAAAACATTGTTTTGAATTGAATTATTTTCACAATATTTTGACATAACATGGCGTTTAAGGGAATCACCATGAAACGGGAATTCCCCATCGTAGATGGCACCAGTATACAGAACGCACTGTGTAAGGTGCCATCTACGAACAGTGGCGGCATAGGGAGGTACAGGGAGGCATTATTCATTTTTCATTAAATTTTGAAAATGACTATTAATTTAATAATTTATGTGATAAATTCGGCCATTAAAAATTTTTGTGGTGCCCCCTTTACCCTTGATGCCTTAAGCATGTGCTTACTTTGCTTATATGGTTAATCCAGCACTGTAGATAACCGTATATGCACACAGGCACCGGCTCCGGGAGGCTGTCAGAAAAAGGGACGCGCTTCAGTACTTTGGAAATGTGAAACTGTGCTGGAAAGTCGTTTAGTGGTCATCAAATCTGACATACTCTAGTTCCTAGTTGTGTAATCTGACATACTTGGGCGATAAGATCATCAGCTACACTTGTCAAGTTAGCTTCACTTAAATATGGTGACAAAATCCCAATACTTACATTCTGATACCATTTGCTTTAGGAAAAAAATGTGGCTTCCTGCCAGTCCTGATTTTTAAAGGGTACCATCATCATTCCTAAACTCTTCCACTCCAAACTCACTCAGCTTTCTGCCCCTGCTTCCACCTGTCGGAGGACTACCAATTTCTTGACTCATAGGAAACAGTATGTGACATTGCCTCTAACTCGCACACAATAATCTCAGAACTCCTCCACTCGAAACTCACCCAGCTTTCCATCCCTAGCTCCACCTGTCAATGGATCACCAATTTCCTCACCAATAGGAAGCAGGAGGTGAAACTGGGGAAACTCACATCTACCTATCGTACAATCAACATTGGAGCCCCCCAGGGGTGTGTGCTCTCCCCACTGCTCTTCTCCCTCTACACTAATAACTGCACCTCTAAGGACCCCTCTATCAAGCTTACCAAATATGTGGATGACACCACCATCATTGGGCTCATCGGGAATGGTGACAAGGCTGGATACAGACAGGAGGTTGAGCAGCTAGCCCTTTGTTGTAGTCATAACAATCTGAAGCTAAACCCTCTCAAAACTGTGGGGATGATAGTGGATTTTAGGAGAGGTCCCACAATATTATTCACCCCTCTCCATACTTAATACTGCTGTGAAAGTTGTGGAAACCTTCACGTTTCTGGGATCTATAATATCCCAGGACTTGAAATGGGACACCAACGTAGGATCCATCAAAAAAAGGGCATAACAGCAAATGTACTTCCTGCGACAGCTGAGGAAGTTAAACCTTCTACAGGAGCTGATGATTCAGTTTTACATAGCAGTTATGGAGTCTGTTCTCAGCTCATCCATAGCAGTGTGGTTCAGAACCGTGACTAAACAATACAAAAACAGGCTACATTGAATAATCGGGTCTGCCAAAAATATCACTGGTGCCAGTTTGCCGATCTTACAGGACCTGTATTATTGTAGAGTCATGAAATAGGCTAGGAAAATCATCACTGACCCCTCACATCCAGGCCACAACCTTTTTGAACTACTTCCGTCGGCCAGGAGTTATAGATTAATATGTGGCAAAACAGACAGGTATAAGAACAGTTTTTACCAACTGGTCGTCAAGCTCAGAAATGGTTAATTTCATCCCCCAAGGCCTTCCAGGGTCTTGCAATACTCTACACATATTGTTAATATTCTTTTTTTCAGTGTTTATTTCAGCATTTCTTGTATTCAGTTGTACTGTGTAGTTTGTCTAAATTCATTAAGTAGTTTTCTTGTGAAAAGCAGACAGATATATAGACAGACAGATATAGGATTCTATATATATATTGTGGTACCCGGATGGGGGTGATACCCAGTCGGGACGCTCAGGAGGACCGGAGGAGGGCTTGTGCCTCCTCCAGACCACGAGGGGCGACTGCCGTGGTTGCTTTGGGGGCCATTGGTCACTGCCAGGGGGTGCCCCAGTGCCTAGAGAGCTCTGGACCTCAGCACTTCCGCCACACCAGGAAGTGCTGAGGGGAAGAGGAGCAGGGACACCCGGAGTGCTTCCGGGGATACAGCCGGCACTTCCGCCACACAAGGGAGTGTCGGCGGAGGAGTGTCGGGAAGCACCTGGAGCACATCCGGGAGCATATAAAAGGGGCCGCCTCCCTTCAGATGGAGACTGGAGTCGGGTGGAAGTGGACAAGAGTTGTGTCGGAGAGGAGTGGAGGCGGCCTGAAGGAAAGAGGCACTGGAAGAGAGGCCTGGACTTTGGGGGATTGGTGCTGGAGGCACTGGATTTGTGCACAAATGGACTTTGTACATAGTGTAAATAAACGTGTGTTGGGTGAACAAACAATGTCCGTCGGTCTGTGACCGGGCTGTTTCTCACAATATATATATTGTAATAGATAATGCTTTTGTCCACCTCTTGAACCCTCAGGTACCACTCTGATGACCAGGTGAAAGTATAAATATTCTTTATTTTACAAGAATACCGTGCACAAAGCACTCTCCACACCACTCTCATATATAAACCGCTATTCTCCTACACAAACCAATACCTCCTCGCCCAGACACTTTGCCCTCCTACTTCCCAGCTCAGCTCAATGTCTGGGCTTTCCCATAGTCCTTTTATATCCCCTGACCCGGAGGTGGTTCCTGGCAAAACCCACAAGTCCATTTCCTTCCGGGTCAGGGTAAACAGTCCTCTTCTTCACCCCGGGAGCACGTCGTTTCTTCCGGTCACGTGATACTGATGCACTCCCGGGTTATAGGGCACACAAGAGCCCACTAGCCCCCCTACAGCGACTCCCGGTGGTCCCCAAGGTATCCAGCAGGGCTGTGTATAGAAACTACAAAGTCCATGAGGCCCTGCTGGAACTCGGGGCACCATCATGCGGTCCGGAGGGCTCCTCCTAGCGGCCTGGGGGTGGCGACCGGAGTCTGTAGCCGGTTGTCCATCACAATATATATATATATAATATATATATATATATATATATATATACAGTAATCCCTCGCTATATCACGCTTCAACTTTTGCGGATTTTATATGTAAGCATATTTAAATATATATCACAGATTTTTCGCAGGCTCGTGGGTTTCAGTGGTCAATGGGTGTTTTAATTTCTGGTACATGCTTACTCAGTTGATTTGCCCAGTTGATTTCATACAAGGGACACTATTGGCAGATGGCTGAGAAGCTACCCAATCAGAGCACGTATTACGTATTAAATAAAACTCCTCAAATATATTGTGAGCAGGGGAGCTGTTCGCACCCCTAGAGGATTCCGACACTCCTCAAAAAACGCTGAAAGATTATCTTCACATTGCTCCCTTCCTTGCTGGGTTTACTTGTGGCTGCTTTGTCAAGCGACATGCTTCCCGCACGGTGCTTCGCATACTTAAAAGATCAAACAGCACCTATCGGTTTTTGATTGTTTGCTTTTCTCTCTCTCTCTGACATTCTCTGCTCCTGACATGCACTCCTTTGAAGAGGAAGATATGTTTGCATTCTTTTAATTGTGACTGTCATCTCTGTCTTGTCATGGAGCATGTTTAAACTTTTGAAAAAGAGACAAATGTTCGTTTGCAATGTTTAAATAAAGTTTCTGTATCTCTACAACCTCCTGTGTTTCTGTGCAAATCTGTGTCCCAAGCGTGACAATATAAAAATAACCACATAAACATATGGTTTCTACTTCGCGGATTTTCAACTTTCGCCGTGGGTTCTGGAACGCAACCCCCGCGATGGAGGAGGGATCACTGTATATCTATACATATTAATAAAAGGCAAAGCCCTCACTGACTCACTGACTGACTGACTGACTGACTGACTGACTCACTCATCACTAATTCTCGAACTTCCCGTGTAGGTGGAAGGCTGAAATTTGGCAGGCTCATTCCTTACAGCTTACTTACAAAAGTTAGGCAGGTTTCATTTCGAAATTCTACGCGTAATGGTCATAACTGGAATATATTTTTTGTCCATATACTGTAATGGAGGAGGCGGAGTCACATATCGCGTCATCACGCCTCCTACGTAATCACGTGAACTAAAAACAAGGAAGAGATTTACAGCACGAGTCAAACGCGGGAACGAAGGTAAATGACGTTAATTTTTGACTGTCTTTTAATACTGTGTGAGCATACATATTAACACGTGCAATTAAACGTGTGCATTTACGGGGTGATTTCTCAGGCTTAAAAGCTCGCCTTTTATCAAACGCGGGAACAAAGGTAACTGACGTTGTTCACTGTCTTTTAATACTGTGTAACCATACATATTAACACATGTGCAATTAAACGTGTGCATTTACGGGGTGATTTCTCAGGCTTAAAAGCTCGCCTTTTACTAAAAAGGTAAATGCAAAACTATTTTCAATCAGTTTATTGAAACGCTCCCGTTAAGGATTGCAATAACATATTCGCGAGATAAAAGAACGCAGTAGGGGGAAATGACGGAAGAGCCGCAAACAGCGAAGAGCAAAAAATTCATTAAACAATTCAGAAGGGAGCGAGTGAAGCATACAAGCATGTTCATAAGGGAAACAAAGCACGGTGTAAAACATAAGTTTAAATTAAGTTTATAGAAACGCTCCCACTGCGGATTGCAATAACATATTTGCGAGATAAAAGTTTAATGAGAAGACACGAGGTATAAACGAACCACACGCCGTGGCGCAACGTTAGGGGCAACAGTTTCAACCATTCTATGATCTGCTTCTCGCAACTGAAAGACGGCACATGGCGGATGTTAGCCGACTTGCTGACCGCAACGTTAGGGGCTTCAACTCTGGCGCTGACGATAGAGATTCGATTCACGAGAGGTGATGCAGTGAGTGTGTATGCCTGATGAGCCCAGAATTAGGGAGAAACACATCTCGCATACTCTTTGCATTATTTGAAAGTAAACTATTAAAACCATTCTATGATCAGCTTCTGGAAACAGAAAGAGGGTACGTGGCGGATGTAAGGCGACTTCCTGACCAACCAAAAGCGTTACCTGGCAGGTAACCACCCATACAGTCAGATTGTGATTCAGAAAACGAATGCCATGAATGTAATTACCACGATCTACATACTGTCAAATAAACTAAACACACGCCGTAGCGCGACAGCTGTGAAAAGCGAGGTTCACAAAAAAACAGATCCTTAACAAATTGTTATTGGTATATTTTCGATCCGTTTAAAAAGGTTTTCTTTTCTTATTAAAAATTTAAAAGCCGTACTTCGCCGCAACGAACCGCGAGAATTTGGCTATATATATCTGCTTCTCGCAATTAAAAGAGGGCACGTGGCGGATTTTAGACGACTTCATGACCAAACTTAAGTGTTACGTGCCAGGTAGGGTTACCACTTTTAATACAAAAAAATAAGGGACGCATACTGCAGCGGGTGCCACATCTCAGTGCCAACAGTTTGCAGACTCTACTTAAAAGACCCGCCCTCCTAACTGGACAGTTAAAAAGACCAATCAAACTAACGATGACATCAAGTATTACCCAATCAAAAGTAGGAAAGGAGGCATCTTCATAAAATGCGTGTGGGATGATTTGCATGAGACGCTGCTTTAAAAAAAATGCTAAAAAAAATACGGGACAAATCCCGTCCCGTATTGATTCAAAACGGGACGCGCAATTTCATTCTCAAATGCGGCACGATTCCGTATTTTAAAGGACGGGTGGCAACCCTACAGTGCCAGGTAACCACCCATACAATCAGATTGTGATTCAGACTAGGAATGCAATGAATGTAATTACCCCGATCTACATACAAGGCGAAAGTCTTGCAACATTCAAAGATGATGGTTTGGGATAAGTACACCATAGAACATAAAAGAGCTTATGAAGCCTTGAACCGAAAAAAGCAAGATCTCAGAGATCGTAAAAAAAAAAATAGGAGGTAATGTCGTTTTACTCGCTGTAGATTTTAGTCAAACATTACCAGTTATTCCACGAGGGAGACCAGCAGATGAACTCAACGCGTGTTTAAAATCCATGCTTCTCCCACGCTCGGTTATATGTCGCGTGTTCTCGGGTAGGTACACCAAAAAATGTATACATTTAAGCATGTAATGGGCAAACAAAAAATGAGGTACAGTGATCCCTCGCTATATCGCGCTTCGCCTTTCGCGGCTTCACTCCATCGCGGATTTTATATGTAAGCATATTTAAATATATATCGCGGATTTTTCGCTGCTTCGCGGGTTTCTGCGGACAATAGGTCTTTTAATTTCTGGTACATGCTTCCTCAGTTGGTTTGCCCAGTTGATTTTCATACAAGGGACGCGATTGGCAGATGGCTGAGAAGCTATCCAGCTTACTTTCTCTCTCTCTCTCTCTCTCTCTCTCTCTCTTGCGCTGACGTAGGGGGGTGTGAGCAGGGGGGCTGTGTGCAGCTGCTTCCTGAAGGACATGCTGCACGGAGCTTCGCATACTTAAAAGCTCAAAGGGCACGTATTGATTTTTTTTATCTGTCTCTCGCTATCTCTCTCTCTCTGTCTTCCTGCTCCTGACAGAGGGGGTGTGAGCTGCCGCCTTCAACAGCTTTGTACCGGCGGTGCTTCGCATACTTAAAAGCCAAAAAGCCGTATTGATTTTTTTTTTTGACTGCTTGCTTTGCACTCCTTTGAAAAGGAAGATATGTTTGCATTCTTTTAATTGTGAGACAGAACTGTCATCTCTGTCTTGTCATGGAGCACAGTTTAAACTTTTGAAAAAGAGACAAATGTTTGTTTGCAGTGTTTGAATAACGTTCCTGTCTCTCTACAACCTCCTGTGTTTCTTCGCAAATCTGTGACCCAAGCATGACATTCTAAAAATAACCATATAAACATATGGTTTCTACTTCGCGGATTTTCCTATTTCGCGGGTGGCTCTGGAACGCAACCCCCGCGATGGAGGAGGGATTACTGTATACCCGAAGGCACTGCAGTAGTACTTAATGTAACTTTACTTCTTAAATGTTAATGTTTTACTGTTTAATTATTTATACGCTTCTTATATGTTGTTCAAATTCTTTTATCAAAATACCAGTGACAGCGCAATGCACGATAACATGGAGTGAATACACCATACGCATCCGCCCACAGACGCCCTGCACTGTAAAAAGCAATTCAAGGAACCTCTAACCACCACTTAATCAAATGCATTCTATTAGGTTAAAAATTCAACTTCAATGATTTTATTAAACATTTTAATTTGAAAACATTATTTAATGTGTTGACGTGAAAGAATTCTATTAGTACATATTTTAGCTTAGACTTGTAAGTAATCTAAACTCAAAATCCTTTTTTCATTTATTGAAAAACAAAATTCAAGTTCGTCTAACCTAATCTAACGTTATGTCTACTTAATTTCTCTGTTTCATGAGTGGGAACGAAACTCCTCCCACTTAACATGCTGTGAGAAGATCGTAACGCCATATTGCAAGTGAAACAAACAACTACGGTGAGTGATAGAGCAGCTTTTTTAATTGCTGTCAAAGGTGAATAGTACTTCATTTCTCCTTCAATAATCCTGCATTTTTATTTGCGCAATGCTGATAGGACTAGTAAAGTTGCTTTACGTCTGTAGAGGTTAAGCTACGGATTCAGGCAGGCTAACGTGATGGCTGTCTAACATTAGGCAGATGAACAGGTAAAAGCTAAGTGATAGACGAGCAATTTCAAGATAATAATTATTGCTCTAACATATAATTTACTTATTTTGCATAACCAATTGAATAGCTCTAGTGAAATTTAGTGCCGTCCATCTTACCATATTTTCTCAACATTACTTTTTTTTTGTTCGGGCCGCTAATGATTTCTCACGTGCGTTTCTATGTTGGTTAAGGATTTTAGATGCAATGTTGCCTTACTGCATGTAAGCTTGATGCCATTTTGAGAAGATACTTCATTAATTGTAATTATCTTTCTTTGACTTTACTTATTTTCCAGTTTTTAAGTTTAAGTATACTCCGAAGCTGTACAGCTATGTTTCTTAAAATTGCTGTGTTATTTTCATTTTTGTGCCTTTTTTTGCAATTATTCAAAGTAGCCATTTTAATCAGGATGTATGTTAAACTCACCACCATCATCATATGTGTGTGATTTGCCTCAAGTGGATTGTAAAGTGTTCCTTTGCTTATAAAATCTGTAGGGGGGATGGAATCAGTGCAATATTATACATTTTGTCCAAGTTTGTCTTGGTCTTAAAGGTTGAATTGGATAGAGCTCTTTCTGTTTGACCATTGACTGTTTTGACGAAATTAATGGATGTTGTCTCATCGAGGGGAGGAACATCAGGATTGAGGATAAGGCACATTAAGAATCAGCTTCTAGAGGTATGAGAACTAATCAGACTCATCTTTGAAATTAAGCTTGCTGACTTGTCACCCTTTTGGATTAGTCATATTGGAATTTAATTTTTCTCTTTTTACTCAATTAGAACAATACAATTGAAGTACGGAGAGAGGTGGCCATTCGTTGCCTGGTTGTCTACCTTGGAGAAAAGGAACAGGACCTCTTCAAGGAGTTTAATGTAAGTAATTTATCACTGTGGAATCTACACTTTAATATTCCAGGCAAAAACCTGCTATAGACGGCTGTAATTGTTACTAAAATCCTGTTTCACTTATAAAGTGGTTATTTTTAAACTTTTTGTTGTTTTGATACCTTTCACTGTGATTCGCCTAAAGTAAGACATGACATTTTACAAAAGGAAATTTTTCTCTGTAGACCTCAACCAAAAAATTGAAAGTTGAAAGTAAGTTCTATTGTGGCACAATTTGACATCACAAATAGTTGAAACATTCTCACTTTCCTAAAGAAT